>NC_081431.1:23622474-23769974 GCF_949786415.1 Peromyscus eremicus | reverse complement strand
TGTGTAGCTTTGCGCCTCTCCTGGAACTCACTTGGTAGCCCAGGCTGGCCTTGAACTCACAGAGATCCGCCTGGCTCTGCCTCCGAGTGCTGGGATTAAAGGCGTGCGCCACCACCGCCCGGCCTGTATGTCCAACTTAACCGTGATAATAATAAACCGTTAATGAGGAGGGGGAGAGAGAGAAACTTGAATGGCAAGTTCCCTAACAACTGGTTCATAGAAGAATTAATAGAACTCTGTCACTCTGAATGAATGTCCTCTGTGGAAGGCTGCAGACAAAGACAGATTACGCCCGGGGGTGGGGTGGGAAGCAATCCCAAAAGAGAAATATCTGTTTCCATTAGGTAAGAACACCTCAAAAGAATAATAAAGGAAAGAGAAGCAGTTTTAAGTTCTTGCCTAATGATCTAGACGATCTGTCCCTTGTTCTGTCCCCTGACAGCTAAAACTCGGGAGAGGAACTGTGGGGACTGTCACCAGTAATCCGTGACTCCCATTTCAGCAGAGTGACTGCTGGACCGAAGGATTCTTCCAGTTAAGTTTCTCACAGATGAGAGATGCAACATGCAAAACCCTGCAGTTCTGCTTTATGGAGCCAGCTGTACTGCATAAAAAGGGATTATAGGGATGAGCCCTGGGGACAGAATGTGTTTCCTACATCCAAGCTTCACAGGAATGAGGGGAAAGTTATTAGACTCCAGGAGAAAGACTGATTCACAGCAATCAAGTCCTGCCTCCAGCTGTGAACACAGACAAGCTGGCGTCGAGTCCCCGCAGCTCCTCTGCACAGGAGCATGGAGACGCGGGGAAATGCTCTGCTGCAGTACTGAGTGACAGCGGAGAGCCACCAAGGGAAAACAGAGCTAGCAGTCCTGCTCAGCCGCCCTACCAGAAGCCTTACACTTTCAGTTGCCCTGCCCCGGAGGCCCCCATCTCTAGCCATTGCTAGGTTGAAATGTGAATCTCTTAAAGACATCCCAAATCTTCTCATTTTGTGCAGTGGCTCCAAAGCCAGGACATAAGTAGGTGGAGAAGGTGAAACTTACATAAGATTCAGGGTACAGGGCTTTCCTGGCCTGGGCACATCAACTTGAAAGAAGTGATCCACAGGGTAGGGCTGAGAGAAGTGAAGCCATTTGGAGTCTCCCTAGAGCTCCAGCACTCTGGGCAACACTTCCGCTTTTATCATAGTTTTTTACAAGAGGAAGAAAACAGACTGGTTCTTAGCCTTCGGGGAAACAAGAGATCCCCCCTTGGGGCTGTGGTTTAGAAACAGCTGGTCTCTGTGTACACCCAGGTGGCTGCCTCTGGATATTATAAATAATCATTCCTGAAGCAAGGCTCCGCTCTGTATCAGGAGGCAGCTTGGATGGCTAAATTACTAGCTAGAACCAGTTTTCTCTGACAGCTTAGGAGGCCAGGCAGCCTTACACATGGAGTCCCCACTGAAGGATCCCGCTCTCACTCTGCAGAGCCCCTAATTAAGGCTAGTCAGATTCAGCTGCTGTCTAGAGTGGCCCCAAGATTTGACTTCCCCCAAGCACACACCAGATTGTTCTCCTTACCGTGCAAACAGCATTATCACTCCACTAAATATCACTTTCAAAGCCCTCTGACTGACTGTCCTACCCAGGGACCATGTGTATCTCCTCATATGCACAAAGTAACCACAAATCATGTCAGCATAGCCTTCAGATAAACTCCCAGGGGGAGACGGCTTGGATTAAAATTGTCAGATTTAGAAGCATGATGGTGGGGGGGGGGAGTGGTTTGAACCTGAGACCTTGGTTGGGGGAGAGCAAAGAGAGCCTCTCTTCTCATGTTAGAGCTAAAAATGATAGAGAAAGTCACTCCTTTGGTTTTTATTATTATTTTCTTTCTGCGAGATTGCCATGGTCACAGGCACGACCAGCTGAGGCACTGGAAGCTCCTTTCTTTCCTCTGCAGCCCACCAGACTCGCTGGATTTTCCAGGATAAACTCAGTGGACATGGCAACCAAGACAAACACAGCAGCCGGCACTAATTGACTCCCTAGGTGATAACTTTTGGTAGGAGTCAGCAGAACTACTGAAAATATCCATCTTTCCTATCTAAACTGGGAGCCAGGCTCCAGGGAATTCTCTCTCTGTCTCTCTGTCTCTCTCTGTGTGTCTCTGTCTCTGTCTCTTTCTCTGTGTATGTGTCTGTGTGTGTCTCTCTGCCTCTCTCTCTTCCCCATCCCTCTCTCTTTCTCCATCTCTCTCTCTGCCCCCCCCCTCTTTCTCTCTCTCCTCTCTCTCTCCTTTCAGTATTAGAGATTGAATCCAGAACTTCACTCATGGTAGGCCAGTGCTCCATCACTAAGAGATCCTTGGAAATTCTTAGGCTGGTTTTCTGTAACTGACTAACTTGAAACACACACACACACACACACACACACACACACAAACACACACACTCCCAGAATAGCTAACCCAGACTCCAGATTGAATGTGTACTCAGAGCCAGGTAGTGTTTAAAGTACTTTGCACATATAATTTAGTCTTTTAGAACAATCAGTATTACCTTCGTTTTACAGATTAAAAAAAAAGCAGAAGCACAGACCAATTCCGTGATGCTCCTAAAGCCTCATAGCTAGTAAGTAGCAGAACAAGGGGCTGGCAGATTGCCGAGAAGCGGATTGAACACAAAGACGTGCTCACTAGGAAAGAGGCCACACAAGGAAAGCATGGGATGCTACTGTTCATACCAACATCATCTTAGAACGACAATCTTGGCCTCATAATATGAGGATGTGCTTGGAGTGCCACAAATTAAGTCACACAATGGGACATGTCTTCTCAAAGTCTTACCATGGACAGTGTTCTTTGAAATGAGTCAACCAGTTAAAGGACTGGGTTGGCTTCGGTGAACACCACGGAACCTGTCTGAAGACTTCAATGTAACAGGCACTGAATATGGAGGTCTGCTCTGGAAGGGACCATCTCCCCAGGGCTTGGACTTGCTTCTACCACAGTGCTCATGGAAGGCAGGACAGGTACCCGCAACGTTCCTCACTGAATGAGTGAAAAGTGCCACCTGAAAGGGGGTTAGGTGGCCAGGGATGAAGCTCTTGTTGGCTGCTGCCTTTGGAGAACAACACAAGGCTAGGGATGGCTGGGCAGAACCGAAGTGAGGGCTGTAAGGAAAGCCATAGCAACCTCGGAGCAGTAAGATAGATGCGGAGGACCAGCATCCCAACAGACAGCTTATCACCCCGAGAGCTCAGTTCCTGCCTACAGCTGATTCCAGTCACCCCCTCCCCAAAGCGCTATCGACAGTTGGTAGTCTAAAAACACCCCCTTTCCAGTAGCTTCAGAGAGCCGGAGGCTGTTCTACAAGGGCAGTGGCGTCCACCCAGAGAGTACACCTCGCCTCCCGGGGACCTGGAGCCGCAGCCTCCTTCCCTGCCGCAGCCCTGGCCCCGAGCGAGAGCACGGGAGAAGGGGGGGCGAGCGGATCGGCTCACCTCGCTCATCCCGGTGGCCGGACGGGGCGTGGCAGGCGCAGGTGAGGCGAGGGGTCCTCCGGGGATGCGTGGACTGTGGCCGAGAGTTGCGGGGCTCCGGGGCAGGCGCCCTAGCGGGCTCGGAGGAGAAAGTGCGTGCCTCGAGCCTCTGCTTCGTGCTGCCCTGGGCGCTGGGGCTGAAGCTCTGCTCCGGGGACCACTTCTGCCCAGGTCCTGTCAGCAGCTCCGCGCGCCTTGACCGGCCCCATCTTTTATAGTGAGCTCGGGTCCCCGCCTCCAGCCCAACCAATAGAAACTCTGCCTACCGCAGACTGACAGCTCCTTGAATCCAGTGGTGGCAGGCTCAGGAATCTGCTGCATTTCCAAACTAGGGTAAGACAGACAGAGAGAGCGGGAAGGAGGGGGGAGACCGTCGGGGGATGAGAAGACAGAAAACGAAGTAGGAAAGCGGTGAAGGAGAGAAGTAGTAAGTGGTATCCGGAGGAACCGAACTCTGGTCCTCTGAAAGAACAGCAAATGCTCTTGAGCCGTGTGCTATCCCTCTAACCCCTATTTTAGGGGGGAAAATAGGGAGGAAGAAAATAACAGAGCACAGGTAAATGCATGAACCTTCTGATAACTTTAGTTAACGTAGTTCTGTTTAATCTATATAGTTTCCATCCCTTTAAGGAAATTCTTTACATTTTCATGCCTGCGATACTTGTTGGCATTGTAAAATCTCTTCTTGCTTCAGTCAGCCAAACCTAGATACTTTCAGCTTTCACAGATACATTCTTTGGTTGATACCTTCACAGCCTGTTAAAATTATAACTGCCCTTGTCTCAACCATGCAGTGGTTTGGTCTCTTCTCAACAACCAAGTTCAAATAAGACCTCAAATAGTTTTTGTTTTGTTTTTTCTATCTTGACTTTCTGTACTTACACATTTCCCCTGGAAATAAGATCCACCTGAGTCCCTCTGATTCTGTCTCTAACAGGAATCTGGTTACCTCAGTTACTAAAGTTCTAACTAGGCTAGCTCCTACTCAATGCAGCCTACTCCTCTGGAATCTTTCTAATGAACAATTAATTAGCTCTAAAAGGGTTGCCTAGCACTAAAGGTGAAGCAGACCTCAATTCTTAAGCTGCTATGAAAATATTCTAATGAGAATTCAGCCTCTAGGCTAGGGATCAGCAAGCGTCCCAGGTAACAATCAAATTAATAAATGTTTTGCCTTTAAGGGACATATGTCCTCTTTGCTGAGACAGCCCCTATTACGCTTGAATACAGGTACAAACAATTACATCAACAACCAGGTTTGGCTGTGGATGATATAAATGTATTTGTGACCATTGAAGTTTGAATTTCATATAAATTTCATGAGCTACAAAATTTCTTCAAGTTTTAGTGGAAGAGCTGGAAAGATGGCTCAGCAGATGGCTGACTTGCTGACCTTCCAGAGGAGCCAAGGACAGTTCCCAGAACCACATTCAACGGCTCCCAACTGTCTGTAACTCCAGCTCCAGGGTATCTGGAACCCTCTTCAAGCCTCCACAGACACTTGCACACACGTGGCAACATGGCATATACTCACACATACACTAAATAAATTTTAGTGTTAAAAACATTCTTGGCCGGGTGGTGGTAGCACATGCCTTTGATCCCAGCACTGGGAGGCAAAGTCAGGCAGATCTCTGTGAGTTCAAGGCCAGCCTGGTCTACAGAGTAAGATCCAGGACAGGCACCAAAACTATACAGAGAAACCCTGTCTCAAAAACAAAACAAAACAAACAAACAAACAAAAAAAAAAGCTAAACTCCCAACTAAACTAAACTAAACCACACAATAGGAAACAATGATCTAATTGTAGGATCTGATTTTTTTCCAGTTATTTTTTTTCTTTTTTTCCTTTTTTTTTTTTTTTTTTTTTTTTTGAGACAGGGTTTCTCTGTGTAGCTTTGTAACCTTTCCTGGAACTCACTCTGTAGCCCAGGCTGGCCTCTAACACACAGAAATCCACCTGCCACTGCCTCCCAAGTGCTGGGATTAAAGGCGTGTGCCACCACCGCCCAGCTCAGTTATATCTTTTTTTTTTTTAAAGATTTATTTTTGCTGGGTAAGGTGATGCACACCTTTAATCCCAGCACTTGGGAGGCAGAGGCAGGTGGATTTCTGTGAGTTTGAGGCTAGCCTGGTCTACATATCAAGATCCAGAACAGCCACAACTACACAATAGAGAGACCCTCTCTCAAAAAAAAAAAAAAAAAAAAACCCACAAAACAACAGCAACAAAAATAGTTTCTTAATGTGTATAAATATTTCCCTGCATATATGTATATGCACTGTATGTGTGCCTGGTACCCAAGGAACCCAGAAGAGGGTGTTAGTCCTATGGAACTGGAGCTACAGGTGGTTGTGAGCCTCCATGTGAGTGCTGGGAACTGAGCTTAGGTCCTCTGCCAGAACAGCAAGTGTTCTTAACCAACACTCTAGCAGTGATATTTTTTAATAATTTATTTATTTTTATTTTATCTGCATTGGTGTTTTGTCTGCATGTATGTCTGTGTGAGGGTGTCAGGTCCCCTAGAACTGGAGTTACAGACAGTTGTGAGCAACCACATGATTGCTTGGAATTGAACCCAGGTCCTCTGGAAGAGCAATCACTGCTCTAAACCACTGAGCCATCTCTCCAGCCCTATTTTATTTCTTTTTTAAAATATTTTTATTTTGTTTTATGTGTATAAGTTTTTTTTTTTCCTGTGCATCGTATATGTGCCTGGTGCCCACTGAAGCCAGAAGAGGGCATTGGATCCCTGAGACTGGAGTTATAGACAGTTATGAACCACCATGTGAGTGCTGAGAATTGAACCTGAGTCCTCTGGAAGAGCATCTAGTACTCTTAATTGCTGAGCCATCTCTCCAGCCCATGATTTATTTTACTTTTAATTATGTGTATGTGTGTGTCTGGGGAGGAAACACAATACATGTAAGTACAGGTTCTGTTGGAGGCCAGAAGAGGGCATTAAATTACCTGACGCTGAGTTACGAGTAGTTGGAAGCCATCCTGATGTGGATACTGGGAGCCAAACTCTGGTCTTCTGCAAGAGCAGTCCATGCTCTTAACTCCTGAGCCGTCTCTCCAGCCCCAGTAAAACCATTCTTACTTGTGGTAACCTATATTTGGCTCATAAATCAATCCCTGACATAGATGATTCATGTGATAATATAAATATACCGAAGTGTGCTATAATAGTAAGTCATATAATGATAAATACTAATATGTCAAGAAGAAAGACATTAGTTAGGACCAAAAGAGTCAAAAGTTTCCTGGGGAAAGTAAGATTGGGCCTCAAAGGAAGGAAAGACTATAGACAAATGGAAGAAGTAAATCTGGGTGATAACAAGAATACAATTAAGGTAGATCTGGAAAAGTACAATTGAAGATCTATGGAAGGGTCTTGAATATCAGAGGAATTTTTTAACTTAGCCCCCCCGTACCCACAGCATTGCTATGGCTGAGAAAATGGCTCAGCAGTGAAAAGTGTTTGCCACATAAGCCTGATGACATGAGTTGGCTCCCTGGAACCTTTTCAGGTAGAAGGGGAGAACTGACCTCACAAAGTTGTCCTCTGACCTCCACACATGTGTCACGGCATGAGTTTCTCCCATCATACACACAACAATAATAAATAAGCAGATAGCATTTGTAGATTATTTTTACAGAGAAAACAGGGTTGGTTTTATAAGAGAAACACTAACAACAAGAAGGCCATGAGAGGGACCCTGCAGTTGCACAAAGTATAAAAACCTAGGAGACAGGAAAAAGGATGCATCAAGAAACAGACAACACTGGCCGTGGTGGCGCACGCCTTTAATCCCAGCGCTCGGGAGGCAGAGCCAGGCGGATCTCTGTGAGTTCGAGGCCAGCCTGGTCTACAGAGCGAGATCCAGGACAGGCACCAAAACTACACAGAGAAACCCTGTCTTTTTTTTTTTTTTTTTTTTTTTTTTTTTTAGATTTATTTACTTATTAGGTATACAGCATGTATGACTGCAGGCCAGAAGAGGGCACCAGATCTCATTACAGATGGTTGTGAGCCACCATATGGTTGCTGGGAATTGAACTCAGGACCTCTAGAAGAGCAGTCAGTGCTCTTAACCTCTGAGCCATCTCTCCAGCACCCCCTGTCTTGAAAAAACAAAAAAACAAACAAAACAAAAAAGAAACAGACAACAGGCCAGGCAGTGGTGGTGCACACCTTTAATCCCAGCACTCGGGAGGCAGACCCAGGTGGATCTCTGTGAGTTCTGGGCCAGCCTGGTCTACAGAGTGAGTTCCAGCACATCCAGGGCTGTTATACGGAGAAACCCTGTCTCAAATAACCAAAAGAAGAGTTCCAGGAATGGAGAGGAGAAGGTAGAAATAAGGATCATGAGTTATAGGCCAATATGGGCTAGACAATCCTTTTTTTTTTTTTTTTTTTTTTGACAATCCTTTTTTTTTTTTTTTTTTTTTTTTTTGGTTTTTCGAGACAGGGTTTCTCTGTGTAGCTTTGCGCCTTTCCTGGAACTCGCTTTGGAGACCAGGCTGGCCTCGAACTCACAGAGATCCGCCTGGCTCTGCCTCCCGAGTGCTGGGATTAAAGGCGTGCGCCACCACCGCCCGGCGACAATCCTTTTTCAAAAAACAAAAATCCTCATGCAGTCTAGACTTTATAGTCTAATAGGAAAGATACTAGCATGCAACAGAAAGGCATATTGTTTTAAGTGCTGTGGTAGAAGTCTAGGGAAGTGTGGAGTCCCATAAAAGTAATAAAAGTAATTGAAATTGCTGGGCGTGATGGTTCCGGCACAGGCCTTTGACCCCAACATTTAGGAGGCACAGGCAGGCAAATCTCTAGGAGTTCAAGGCCAGACAGGGCTACATAGTGAGACCTTGTCTCCAAAGAATTGGGGATGGGGGAAGAGAAGGGAGAGATAGACAGAGAGAGAGAGAGAGAGAGAGAGAGAGAGAGAGAGAGAGAGAGAGAGAGAGAGAGAGAGATTTAACGAGAAAACACCAGAAATGACTATTAAGAATAGCAATTTTAGTTGTTGGTTTTTTGTTTTGTTTTTTGATGTAGGGTCTTTCTGTGTAGCCCTGGCTGTCCTGGAACTCAGACATGACAGGCATAGAATTCATAGGAATCCACCTGCCTTTGCCTCCCAAGTGCTGGCAAAAATAGCAATTAAAAAAAAAAAAAAGTTAAAAGCCAAGTGTTGCAGGGCACACCTTTAATTCCAGTCTCAGGAAGTTGAAGCAGGCAGAGCTCTACAAGTTCAAGGTCAACCTGCTCTACATCTCAAGCTCCAGACCAGCCAAGGATACACAGTGAGACCCTGTCTCTAAAAACAAGCAAACAAACAAATAGCAAGATTCTGTGGAACTAGTTACAGATTCTGGAGATCTTCACACAGATGAGGATAAATAAAATAAAGCTGATAAAGGTACTTTGCAAACTGTTATCTTAAGCTATTAGATATTTTCGATTCTGACTTGTGCTTTGTGAATTAGGGGAGAACATAGAAGGTGGGAGGAAGCAGAGTTGAGACTGGACCCAAGTACAGAATACTCACAGTTGCTCTCAGAGTCTTGGGGGAAAGAAACACCTTTGAAGGGGAAGAAAACAGCTGTTAGAATATAGGGAGGCGGCGCTGGGGGTGTGGCTCCTTGGCAGGGTGCTTCTCTGGTCCTTTGATCCCCAGAACTGAGGAAGGATGAAGAAAGAATAATACTGTAGAGGTTATGGAAGAAAAGTGTCACAGAAGATAATGTCTATCAGAGGTTCAAAAGCAGCAAAGATATTGATAGGGAAAAACATAAGAGAAAGCCCAATGAATTCAAGAGACTATTAGAGATCACTAGTGAATTGAAAAAAAAAAAAAAAGATTAAAATCAGATTATAAAACCCAAATGAAAGGAGCCCTTCCTGCTCAGGGTGTTTGTGCCAGTACCTGGGAGGTCAAACAGAATGGAGCAGGCCCAGACTGGAAAGTTGGCTCAATGGACACCTGAGTAAGGTCAGCCAATATCAAATGCAAACAGGGAAGGTAGGAACACGGTGTAGCAACAGTTCAGAAGCCACAAAGGAGCCAGAATCAGCATGAGAGACTAATGGGCATCTGGCCAGAGAGTCGGAACAACAAAGGATAATCAGGTCTGAAAGACAGCAGCTAAAAGGAAAATAGGAATGCGTCCAGATGACACGTCGGGACTCCAGTGTAGCAAAGTGCCCTACACAGACAAGATATCCATCAAACATTTAGTGGAAGAATGAGTGCATTCACTCGATACTTGCTGAATGAATGGATAACACAAATCATTGCACGTGGGAAAAGCGTAAGTTTAGAATGAGACTATATTTTATTTTGTATTATTTTATGTGTATCAGTGTTTTCCCTTCATCTGTGTATACATATTATGTGTGTTGCCTGGTACTCTCTGGTGTCAGAAAGGGGGCATTGGGTCCTTTGGAACTGGAGTTACAGGTGGTTGTAAGCCAACGTGTAGGTGCTGGGAACGGAACCGAGGTCCTCTGCAAAGGTAACAAGTGTTCTTAACTACTAAGCCATCTCTTCAGCCCCTGGAATGAGACTTTAATTCACATCTTAGTCAATTTTTTTCCGCCCATAAACATTTCTATGTGCCTGAGGTACTTAAGCCTCTGTATGTCCCACCCAGGTGTCATGCTTTGTGCTCGGTTTTGTTTTTGTTAGTTTGTTTGTTTTTCGATACATGATTTCTCTGTATAACAGCCCTGGCTGTCCTAGAACTCACTTTGTAGACCAGCCTGACCTGGAACTCACAGAGATCCTCCTGCCTCTGACTCCCAAGTGCTATGACTAAAGGCATGCACCACCACTGTCTGGTTCACGGTTCATGCTTGCAATCCTAGCATTTGGGGGGCCAAGACAAGAAGATTGCCATGACTTTGAGGTCAGCCTGGACTACAAAGCAAGACACTATCTCAAAAAACCAAGCATCATAATTAAAAGCCTCTGTGAATCAAAAAATAAAAGATGCAGACTTCAGTCTGACTTGGTGGTCCATGGATGTGATCACAGTACTCAGAAGGCTTAGGTGGGCTATGTAGTGATAAATCTCACAAAGAAAAGGAAAGATGCCTCAGTAATTAAGAGCATTTCTGCTCTTCCAAAAGACCTGGGTTTGATTCCCAGCACCCACAACTGTCTATACAATGCCTTCTTCTGACATCCATAGGTATCAGGCATGTAAGGGATATACAGACATATATGTAGGCAAAACACCCATACACATAAAATAAAACTTGAAAATGAAGAAAAAAAAAAGAAACAAAAAAAGCAATTCTTGGGCTGGAGAGATGGCTCAGTGGTTAAGAGCACATAGTATTCTTGCAGAGGACCCGAGTTTTGATTCCCAACACCCAAATCAGGCAGGTCACAACTGCCTGTAACTCCAGCTTCAGGAGATCTGATACCTTTCTGGCCTCCTATACGTAATCACACATACACATACAATAAATAATAATTAATTTTTTTTTTTTTTGGTTTTTCGAGACAGGGTTTCTCTGTGTAGCTTTGCGCCTTTCCTGGAACTCACTTGGTAGCCCAGGCTGGCCTCGAACTCACAGAGATCCGCCTGGCTCTGCCTCCCAAGTGCTGGGACTAAAGGCGTGCGCCACCACCGCCCGGCAATAATTAAATTTTTTAAGAAAATGTTTTTAAAGCTCTATTTTTAAAAAGCAGTTCTTGCATATGGCAATGGCACACATCTTTAATCCTAGCACTAGGGAGGCAGAGGCAGGCAGATCTCTATGAGTTCAAGGCCAACCTGGTCTACAGAGTGAGATCCGGGACAGCCAGGGCTACACGGAGAAACCCTGTCTTGAAAAACAAAACAAAACAAAACAAAACAAAAAAAGGCAGTTCTTTAATCCGGCAACTTACAATTGATTGATAGTCAGAGCCTACAATTGTTCTTCAGTTAGTGCTGCGACAAATTTGTGTGCAGATATAACTTACAGGCCCCTAGAAGTGATCTGCTATACTGAAGGCTGAAGGGCCAGGGGGACCAAGGGAGAAGGGATTGAAAGCGGCAGGTGGGGGCGCGGGTATATGAGGTGATTCCATCTGAGTAAAACAACAAGGGCAGATGTCAGAGGTAAGTGAGCACAGCCTGTTCAGGGCACTCTAAATGTTTAAGCACATCGAGAGCCAAGTGTGATGTACCAGGTCAAGGCAGGGAAGGGACAGAATAGAAGAGGCCAGAGTGATAAATAGAGGCCAGAGCACAAAGGACTTTGTGTTACATGCTAAAGAGATTGGATTTCCCCCCCCCCCAAGGTGATGGAAATCAAATGAAGAATTTTAAGCAGGGGAGAGACATGATCAAATTTGCATTTTAGAAATAGCAACCATGGAGGATGGGTTAGGAGATGAGGCTGAGAGCAGGGAGAATAATTTAGTAGGCTACTGCAGTGGGGAGTGAAAAATGATGAGAGCCTGAACTCAGCGAAGAGGTAGTGGGCATTTAGAGGTCAGGGGACAGCAATGACAAATCATGACTTCTGGTCAATTTTAGGGAGAGAAAAGAGGTCAGGTGACTCCATCTTCCAGTTTAGCATCTGAGAGAGGGTAGAAATGGAAGAGTAAAGAAGGAAGACAGTACAGGAATGAACGCATACAGACCCTTTCTATGTTTTAAGCATTGTGCAAAGAATATTACGTATTACTTTATTCTTTACAACAAAGTTGTCTGGTAGTTCCCCAACCCCAGGTAAAAGGGATAAGAATTCAGAAAGCTTAACATTCAGATCTCAGCCAGCACGGGTGCTTCTCAGATCCTGGCCTGAGGTAGGTGTGTAGGGAGAAGGTGAACACATCAGGTAACTGAAAGCCTACTTTCCATGGGTGCCAATGACCTATGTAAAAGATTCCACTCTTGATCTGCTCCACAGAAGAGACCCCAAGGCTAGAGAAGCTGTTCTGAACATAGAAAACTAAGCTCAGAGAAGTGTGTTTCCAAGGCAGTCCTGTCTCAAAGAAGCACAAGATATCCTATAATCTCAGCACACAGGAGGCAAAGTGCCACCCTGAGCTACATAATACATTCCAGACAAGCTGAGGCTACATGAGACCCTGTCTCAGACAACAGCAACAGCAACAACAACAGAAGTACAAGGTAGACTTCTCCAAGAACAAGGCTCAGTCTAATTTCTAGACCCCAGTGAATGAACAGCCCCAGGCTCAAATGTTTTTCCTCCATTTGACCTCTCCCTAAGCATCCTGTGCTGTCTTAGTCAGTGTTCTATTGCTGTGAAGAGACACCATGCCACAGCAACTCTTATAAAGGTAAGCATTTAATTGGGGCTGGTTTACAGTTTCAGAGATGCTGTGGAGCAATCCTTTTCTACGTGATGAATATGTATTACTCTCATTGGTTAATAAAAAGCTGACAGGCGGGTAGCTGGGCAGGAAGTTAGGCTGGAAAGCCAAACTGAGAATGATGGGAAGAAGGAGGGCACTGTCGGGAGAGATGCCAGCCAGCTGCCCAGGAAGCAAGAAATGCTAGAGGACAGGTAAAGCCACGAGCCACATGGCAATACATAGATTAATAGAAATGGATTAATTTAAATGTAAGAGTTAGCTAGTAACTCCTGGCTGAGCATTTGTAATTTATATAAGCCTCTGAGTGATTATTTGAGACTAGGCAGTTGGAACAGGAAACATTTGAGTACACAGGGGTTTAGGGTTGGGATAATCTTTTTGTACACTGTATAAAGATGTGTCTCTGTCCTATAGGCCTCACCTGCCTATGGCACCTTCTGATTGGTTCAATAAAGAGCTAAATGGCCAATAACTAGGTAGGAGAGGATAGGTGGGACTTCCAGGCAGAGAAAGGAACTCAGGAGAAGAATCTAAGGCAAGAGATTCACCAGCCAGATGTAGAGGAAGTTGGACATATGGTACTGAGGAGAGGTAAGGAGCCACATGGCAGAACATAGATTAATATAAACAGACTAATTTAGGTTTTAAGAGCTAGTTGGGAACAAGCCTAAGCTAAGGCCAAGCTTTCATAACTAATAAGAAGTCTCTATGTCATTATTTGGGAGCTGGCAGTCCAAAGAAAGTCCATCTACAGTTTAGTCCATTATCAACATAGCAGGAAGCATGGTGGCATACAGGCAGACATGGTGCTAGAGAAGTAGTTGAGAGTTCTGCATTCAGATCTGGAGAAAGCAGGAAGAGAAAGACGCTGGGCTGGCTTGAGCTTTTGAAACTCCAAAGCCCACCCCCTAGTATCACACTTCCTCCAACAAAGCCACACCTACTTCAACAAGGCCACACCTCCTAATCCCTCTTAAGCAGTGCCACTACCTAATGACCACTCATTTAAATATAGGAGTCTATGGGGGCCATTCCTGTTCAAACCACCACAGGTGCCAACCTAGAAGTTTTCTTTTCCAATTCTGTAGTAAATTCAGCATGACAGTATCTGATTGCCAGGGCCCATTAAACTGGGTCTTAAATGTGTTAAACAATCAATAAAATGACAAGACCACTGATTCAGCTAGTAAGAGCTAAAGAGCCAGGGTCAGAACTTGAACCTAAGTTCTTAGAGTTTTGTTGCAGAGTATTTGGTTAACTATGTAAAGATGTGTTGCATTTGTTTAACTATGTAAAGATGTGTTGCATTTGTTTATGTTGTGGAATATTTGTTTAACTATGTAAAAATGTGTTGCATTTGTTTAATTATGTAAAGATGTGTTACAGTTGTTTATGTTGTGGAATATTTGTTTAACTATGTAAAGATGTGTTGCATTTGTTTAATTATGTAAAGATGTGTTGCTGTTTCAACTTGCCTGCCTAATGCATACACCTGATTGGTCTAATAAAAAGCTGAATAGCGAATAGCAAGGCAGGAGGTGTAGGCAGGACTTGTGGGCAGGGAGAATAAATAGGAGGAGAAATTTAGGCTCAAAGGAGAAAGAAAAGGAGATGACAGTGTGTAGCTTGAGTTTTCCTGCCTGGCCCACAGTCAGGGCAAATCTCTCTCACCTGCCAGTCCCACAGCCACTCAAACCCGACCAAGTAAACACAGAGACTTATATTGGTTACAAACTGTATGGCTGTGGCAGGCTTCTTGCTAACTGTTCTTACAGCTTTAATTAATCCATTTCCATTAATCTATACCTTGCCACGTGGCTCGTGGCTTACCGGTATCTTCACATGCTGTTTCTCATCGTGGTGGCTGGCAGTGTCTCTCTGACTCAGCCTTCCACTTCCCAGCTTTATTCTCCTCCTTGTCCCGCCTACACTTCCTGCCTAGCCAATGGCCAATCAGTGTTTTATTTATTGACTAATTAGCAACACATTTGCCATACAGAACATCCCACAGCACTTCCCTCCCCCCTTTTTTTTTTCAAAAAGGAAGGTTTTAACCTTAACAAAGTAAAATTACATATAATTTGGGAATTTGGGCGTAGCTTCTCTTACTACTTCCTGCTGGAGGGGGGTGCTGTATCTTATGGGGACACAAAGAAAATTTTAGAATTATGGAATAGTCCATGAGGCTGTATTGTCTAAGCCAGTTGCCTTGAAACCATTCTGGATGTTGGATCATCTGGGCCATGGTGTCATCAGAGACCTTTCAGGGGGTCTTGGCTGGTCAAACCTGATGTATCTTAATCTGGAACAAATCCATAGCCTCTGGCTTTCTGTGGGAACAAAAGCAGAGTCTCCTTTCCAAAGCAACATATCCTTATATCCAAATTTTGAAGTCAGAGTATCTTTAAAATATACATATTGGTTTAACTCAACATCTTTTACAATCAAATGTTTTTCTGCAGTTAAAAATCCCAAAGACAACACAATCCAGATTCTCTGTGTAATATTCATCTTTACATGGCTTATTTTTATATTAATTTTACTGTCTCTTTAAAGACTTTATTTTTTAAAACTATGTATTTGTCTATATAACTGTATATATCACCTTTTTTGTCTCTTTCAAGCCTACGTATATTTTACACACATTGTAAACTATTACATCT
This sequence comes from Peromyscus eremicus, assembly GCF_949786415.1. Lineage (NCBI taxonomy): Eukaryota > Metazoa > Chordata > Mammalia > Rodentia > Cricetidae > Peromyscus > Peromyscus eremicus. Next base: position 23,754,436 of record NC_081431.1, on the reverse strand, counting down.
GAATCTGTCTTATTGTGAATCTACTGCTTTAAACTGCAGCAGCTGTGGCTGCTGGCTCTGCCCACCTCAGCTTCCCAACATGGCTACGTTTACCGCCAGCTCTGGGAGCTATCGTGGGTCTATACTTTTATCCAAGCAGCATGTAGCCCAAAAACCTCTTTTTTTTGTTTTGTACTAGTAAAGGCTAAATCCACCACTCAGCTTAATGTGCCACTTGCAGAGGCCTCATTCCTGCCATACTGCAGGTCGAGCGTGTACACTAGGAACCCACCAGTAGCTCAAACTGGCAGCTCAAACCGGCAGCTGCCGCTCATTTGAGAGAGACAATTAGGAACTGTTTTTAGCTCCGTTTTAGAATCTTTTGTCTCGGTTTTTAGGTGGAAACTCTTGCCACCATGTTGGACGCCATTTGTAGATGTAACCAACCTTTTTATTAAATAAGAAACACAGAACCAATGCAAAGAAGAAAGCCAAGAGATCAGAGCTAAGAGCTAAAACCTTACCCTTCCTCCTGCAGTGATCCTACCTCTCCGAACTAACTACCCCTGTGTTAAAGTCTTTATATAATGTTCCTGTTCTGCCTTCTCATTGGTTGTAAACCCAACCACATGACTGCCTCGTCACGGCCTGTCTGTATAGGCCTCCAGGTTTTCCTTGCTTGGTATTGAGATTAAAGGCATGTGTGTCCAATAATGGCTGTATCCCTGAACACACAGAGACTTACCCAGCTCTGCCTACCAAGTGCTGGGATTACAAGTGTACGCCACCACTGCCCTGCTTTCCTATGGCTTGCTAGTAGCTCTGACCCCCGGGCAACTTTATTTATTAACATACAAATAACATTTTAATACAAATAAAATATCACCATAACAATGAGACGCCAGAGGCCAGACAGACAGACAGACAGACAGACATGGAGGAAGCAGGAAAGTAGGACTTATAGAATGAAAGAAAGGTAAAAAGCCCCAAGGCAAAACATAGATGAATAGAAACAGGTTAAATTAAGTTAAAGAGCTAGTGGGAAAAGCATAAGATAAGGCCAAGCATTCATAATTAATAATAAGTCTATCTTTATTTGGGAGCTAGTTGGCAGCCCAAGGAAAATTCCAACTACAGAGTTTCTTTTTTTCTTTTTCTTCTTTCTTTCTTCTTTCATTCTTTTCTTTTCTTTCTTTCTTTCTTTTTTTTTTTTTTTTTTTTTTTTTAAGGCATGGTCTCATTATGTAGCCTTCGTTGTCCTGGGACTCACTGTGATTGAAGAAAAAAAAAAGCGAGGAGAAAAGGATTTTGCTTCAGCTTACACTTTACAGTCTATCATTAGGGAAACCCAGGGTGGATGTGATGTGACCAGTTGCTAAATTCCCTGCCTTGCCTTCCCTGAAACGATGAATTGTAACCTGAAATTTTATGCTGCTTTTTTGCCAGGGTGTCTTATCACAGCAGCAGAAAGGAGCTAGAGTAACTCCATAATTAAATTCCTTTGTAATAGGATCTCTCTCCTTCATTCCTCCTCCTCACGGTGTCTAACCACAGAACAGGCACTTGATAGTAGGTTGCTGAAATGTATTGTCACTGGAGAAGGGGATCAGGGACCAAATAGAGGACATTAGTCCTTCCCCTGTAGCCTCTTTGCCCCTCGGTACCACCGTCCCCCAATCAGCCATGCTAGACACCCAGAGTCATCATTAACTTCTCTTCCTCTTTTTCAACCCAGTGATTTCATTTCCTATGTATATTTTAACACTCCCTCTTCCCAAATGTCCTACCTCTGTTTTAGAGTAGGCTTAATCTCTCGCCTGCATTATGGCAATAGCTTGCTGGTCTCCATTTCCAGGCTTCCATCCTCACATTTACCTGTCAACCAGTCACCAAAGTGAGCTACCCAGAATACAGACCTGGCCATATCTTTCCCAGCTCACTCTTTAATTTTTCTTAAATTGCTTCATTTGTGTGTATGCATGTTTACCATAGGACATGTGTAGAAGTCAGAGGACAACTGGCAGAAGACAGTTCCCTCCTTCTGTCATGAGGGTCCCTGGGATTGAACTCTGATCATCACGCCTAGAGCACCAGTCACCTTTAACGCGGAGCCATCTCTCCAGTCTCGGATAAACGAGCTGCGGTGCTATACTCCTGCCATCCCAGAACTGAGAAGGCTGAGGAAGCAAAACTGCAAGAATTCCAGCCTGGCCTACATAGCAAGAGCCAAGACCTGTATTGCAAAAGAAGAAATAAATAAAGCTCCCCCAATGGATTCAAACTGCTTAATCTGACACATGTGATGTCCCAGTCTGGCCCTGCCAAATCTCAGCCTCATATTGCTTCTCTCTAGCCCTTTGTCCCTTCTCACTCTCAGCAAAAGTCTTACGCTAAGCAAGAAGCCTGTTCACGGCTCTACCATGCCTACCTTTGTGTTTCTGGCTTCTTGAACATCTCGGTTGCGCTCTCTGCTTGGATTTATTTTAATTTTCTTCTTACTAATTCTTCATTGTCTTTTAAAGATCAAGTCAGTTGCCACTCATCCAAGAAGGAGATGAAAAACAGCATCGCTCAAATCAGGACCAGGGCCCCTCTTTTGGTCATGTAATCCTCTGAACACAGTAGCACCATCATGGGTCTGAATATATTTCTTTATATCTGTTTAAAGGGCTGACTCCTTAATAGGTTTAAACCTCATGACTACAAGAGAGTATCTTACCCATCTTTTTATGTTAGAGTCTCAGTATTTGTGTTGTTGTTGTTGCTGCTGCTGGATTTGTTTGTTTGGTTGGTTTTTGGTTTTGTTTTTTTTTTTAAAGATTTATTTATTATGTATACAGTGTTCTGCCTGCATGTATGTCTGCAGGTCAGAAGAGGGCACCAGATCTCATGGTTGTGAGCCACCATGCGGTTGCTGGGAATTGAACTCAGAACCTCTGGAAGAGCAGTCAGTGCTCTTAACCTCTGAGCCATCTCTCCAGCCCGGTTTTTGGTTTTTTGAGACAGGGTTTCTCTGTGTAACCCTGGCTGTCCTGGAAATCACTCTGTAGACCAGGCTGACTTCGAACTCACAGCGATCTTCCTGCCTCTGCCTCCCAAGTGCTGGGATTAAAAGCATGCACCACTACTGCCCGGCTTCAGTCAGTGTTTGTTAATAGAAATAATTACTACACCATCTTCTGAAGTTCATGGATGCATGCATATATGTGTTACACATATGAACACTCTGGCATACACATACACATAAAATAAATAATTTTTAAGGCCTACTGTTGTGGAATAATCTTTTTGTACACTGTGAAGATGTATCATTCTGATTGGTTTAATAAAAAGCTGAACGTCCAATAGCTAGGCAGGATCTCCAGGCACAGAGGACACCGGGAAGAAGAGCAGAGATTCGAGGAAACACGAAGGAAGGAGGAAAGCAGAATGGAGGGTACATAGATGAGGTAAATGAGCCTCGGGACAGCACATAGATTAATAGAAATGGGTTAATTGAAGTTGTTTTTTCTTTTTCTTTCTTTCTTTTTTTTTAAAAAAAAGGCTAGCTAGAAACAAGCTTAAGCTAAAGTTGAGCATTCATAACTAATGATGAGTCTCCATGTCATGATTTGGGGGCTGGCAGTCCAAGACAGCCTGCCACAACCAGGGGTGGCTTTAAAGGTTTCAAAAGCCCAAACCAGTCCCAGTATTCCTCTCTCTCTCTCTCTCTCTCTCTCTCTCTCTCTCTCTCTCTCTCTCTCTCTCTCTCCCTCCCTCCCTCTACTGCCTGCAGATCTGGATGTAGAACTCTCAGCTACTTCTCAAGCATACCACCATGCTTCCTGCCATGATGATAATGGACTAAACCTCTGAAACTGTAAGCCATCACCAGCTAAATGCTTTCTTTTATAAGAGTTTGCTTGAGCCGGGCAGTGGTGGCATTCGCCTTTAATCCCAGCACTCAGGAGGCAGAGGCAGGTGGATCGCTGAGTTAAAGGCCTGCCTGGTCTACAGAGCAAGTTCCAGGACAGCCAAGGCTACACAGAGAAACTTTGTCTTGAAAATCAATCAAACAAACAAACAAACAAATATCAACATGGCAACCACAATATTGAACCAAGTATGGGAATCCTCTGATTACCAGGTCTTATGTGATCACACAGCTACAACCCATGAACTCAGCTCTAGGACAAGAGTTCCCAAATCAAGTTTAACTACCTCTAATTTATTAGAGGCTGTGTGTGTGTGTGTGTGTGTATGTGTGTGTGTGTGTGTGTGTGTATGTGTGTGTGTGTGCGTACCTATGGAGTCTAGGGGACAATCTTGGGTACTGTTCATTTCAGGTGCCACCCACTTTGCTTTTTGAGGATTTTTGTGGTTTTTACATTCCTTTATTTGGGAAGGGGTGCACATATGCCACTGAGCATTTATAGAGGTCAGAGGACAACTTGCAGGGGCCAATTCTCTCCTTCCACCATGTGGATTCTGGGTATCAAAGAGGTCATCATGCTTGGCAGCAAGTGCCTTTACCCACTGAGTCATTCACCAGCCCCACCTTGTTTCTTGAGACAGTCTCTCACTGGTCTGGAATTTGCCAACTCGGCTAGCCTTGCCACAGGGATCCAACTGTCTCTGCCTCCTTGGCATTGGGATTCCAAGTGTGTCCTACTGTAATGAGTCTTTGTCTGTCCCGCCAGCTCCCAAATAATGATACAAAGACTTATCATTAATTATGAAAGATCAGCCTATAGCTTAGGCTTATTCCTAACTAGCTCTTATACCTTAAATTAATCCATTTGTATTAATCTACATCCTGCCACATGACTCGTGGCTGTTACCTCTCCTCCCGCACATCCTGCTTGCTCTGAATCTCCTGGCATGTGGTAATATAGTGTGTACCCTCATAAACTTGCCTGAGGATCAGAGGACAGAGCCAGCCACTAGATTAGACATAGAGGTCAGGCAGTGGTGGCACACACGTTTAATCCAAGCACTTGAGATCACATGCCTTTGCTTGGGAAGCACACATGCCTTTAATCCCAGGAAGTAATACGGCAGGACAAAGAAAGGTATATAAGGTGTGAGGAAACAGGAACTCACTCTCTTTAGGCTGAAGATTTCGTAGAGGTAAGAACTAGTGGCTGGATGTGATATTCCACAACATCCCACTGTGCCTTTTAAAACAATGTGGGTTCGGGGCCAGTGAGATGGCTCATTGGTTAAGAGCACTAGAGGACCTGGGTTCAATACCTAGCAACCACATGGCAGCTTGATATTGACTGTGTAACTCCAGTTCCAAGGGATCTGGAACCCTCACACAGACATGCATGTAGGCAAAAACACCAATGCACACAAAATAAAAGGTAAATTTAAAAAAAAAAAAAAAAAAAAAAAAAAGCAGGTTCTAGGATCTACGCCCAGGGCCTATGCTTGTGCAGCCAGTGCTTCACTGAGCCATCGCCCGACGGCCTAGAGTTCACTTTTACTCACGTCTCAGTCATCCCAAGTAAGGAAGTGCATCGCTTTCGGCTTCCTGCCTAAGTGCTTAGTCTCCTGAAGTCCTTTTTAAACAAATTTTTGGGGCTACAGAGAAGGCTCAGAGGGTAAGAGAATTTTTGCTCTTGCAAAGGATTCAAGTTCAGTTCCTAGTACCGGACATGGTAGCTCGCAGCTGCCTATAACTCCAGTCCCAGAAGATCAGATGCTGTCCTCCATTATCTGTGGGTACTTAGGTGTACATATTAAAAGGAAAAAAATTAATAAATCTTTTTTTTTTTTTTGAGGAAGAAAGAGCCGGGCAGTTGGTAGCACATGCCTTTAATCCTAGTACTTGGGAGGCAGAGCCAGGTGGATCTCTGTGAGTTCAAGTCCAGCCAGGGCTATACACAGAGAAACCCTGTCTGGAAAAAAGGAAAGAAAGAAAGAAAGAAAGAAAGAAAGAAAGAAAGAAAGAAAGAAAGAAGGAAGGAAGGAAAAGGAAGGGAGGGAGGAAGAGAGAGAAAGAAAGAAAGAAAGAAAGAAAGAAAGAAAGAAAGAAAGAAAGAAAGAAAGAAAGAAAAGAAGGGAGGAAGAAAGAGAGAGAAGGAAAGGAGAGAGAGAAAGAGAGAGAGAGAGAGAGAGAGAGAGAGAGAGAGAGAGAGAGAGGGAGGGAGGGAGAGGGAGAGGGAGAGGGAGAGGGAGAGGGAGAGGGAGAGAGAGAGAGAATCCTTTGGGAACCTGGTGTAACTTTTATAGCTATCCCTTCACTATTGGCATACTGTATGTGAAAAAGCTTGCCCTCTCTCCCTCCTTCTCTCTCCTCAGTTTATCCAGGATCCATGTAAGAGGGGACTGTAGATTTAACCTAAAGCTCACCAATAGGAAAAACTTCCATTAGTCCCGATAAGTAGCAGCTTTTAATGAGTTATGAGGTCCCCACCTACCATAGTCCATCCCCATCTGCTGCCAACCAACAGTAGGGGCATGCTAGGAAAACCTCCCGCCCCAGGTCTTTGCCCTGGGTCCAAAGTCTGCATCCTACCTACATATGGCACAGAGAGTACCTGAATTTCACATGCATGAGACCTAGAAAACAAGGTTCCAAGAACAATCTCTAATTCCTGCAGTTCCTGAGATCACAAGGAAAGTAGGGTCAGAGTGGAGGCTTGGGGAGAGGCACCTCACACCAGATTTTGTGGCCTACATGTGACATTCTGCCTAAGAGAAACAGGTGAGTATTCTGTTGGAGGCCAGAGACTGAAACCAACATTTTTGCTTTAGTATAGACAGTGCTGGGGGATCGGGTGGAGGGTAGTTGTGGGAAGGGATTCCCCAGGAGAAGAAGAGAGTCTAGTGTGAGCCGGAGCTGACTGTTAACTCCCTCCCACATTCAGGAGACCATGACAGGTGTGCTGACACTTGAAACCATGGCCAGTGGAGAGGGATATGGGCCAAGGAACTGTGTGGTGTGTGGAGACCGAGCCACAGGCTATCATTTCCATGCCCTGACGTGTGAGGGCTGCAAAGGCTTCTTCAGGTGAATGCTTTCTCCGCAACAGAAACAACCCCCACACTCCTATCAGTCTGCCTTGAAACATTGGCACATCTCCAAGCTTACCGTGCTGTAATACTCTTAGAGCTAAGCTCAACTACCCTGTGTCTCGCACCCTCAATCTTGCTGACCACAACACTGCATGAGACTGGTGACAATAATAAAAGAGCAGGCCAACCATTTGTCCTAGAGACACAGCCTATTAGTCAAGAGCACTTGTTCAGTACACACTACCTGTAAAGTACCAAGTTAGTACTATACAAAGAAGGTTCCTGAGTGAGGGTTCCTTGTGTCCTCATGAAAATGCTCCAGCTACCTCCGAAGACCTTTGGACACAACTCCGATTAGCCTGTTGTTAAATCAATTCGCCTTTTAGGCCATACCCTTTCAGCCTCTTCTTATACCCACCTGCCTGTTCACTGCCATCTCAAATCCTGTAGTGTCTTTCTCTGTCTCACAGGAGAACAGTCAGCAAAACCATCGGTCCCATCTGTCCCTTCTCTGGAAGCTGTGAGGTTAGCAAAGCCCAGAGACGCCACTGTCCAGCCTGCAGGTTGCGGAAGTGTCTAAACGCTGGCATGAGGAAAGACAGTGAGTTGGCCCGCTACTACCCCAGGAATCCTTGGAGTGTGCTTCTCTGCTTATTGTGTACCTAATAGCTCTCATGTCCCACATAGCAGGCAGAGTAAACTTTTTGAAACTAATCAGATTATGCCACTGTTTCCAAAATATCCAGTCTCTCTTTTTAAAAATATGTATTTATTTTTCATGTGTATAAGTGTTTACCTGCGCCGGGCGGTGGTGGCGCACGCCTTTAATCCCAGCACTCGGGAGGCAGAGGCAGGCGGATCTCTGTGAGTTCGAGGCCAGCCTGGGCTACCAAGTGAGTTCTGGGAAAGGCGCAAAGCTACACAGAGAAACCCTGTCTCGAAAAAACCAAAAAAAAAAAAAAAAAAAAAAAACCAAGTGTTTACCTGCATATATATCTATGCACCACGTGTATGCCTGGTGTCCACAGAGGCTAGAAGAGCATGTCAGGTCCCCAGGAACTGAAGTTACAGATGGCTCTAAGTTGCCATGTGGGTGCTTGGAATTGAACCCAGGTCCTCTGCAAGATGAACCAGTGCTTTTTAACCCTGAGCCATTTCTCCAGTCTGTCTTCTCCCTCCAATCTCTTTTAAGGGGAATGATTTCCTCCATATCCCACTTCAGACTTTGTCTCTTAAGCCCCTTCCATACATTCCAGCCACATTGGCTCAATGCTATCCTTGAGCATATCAAGCATACTCTTCACCAGGACTTTCTCATTTGCCAATCTCTCTACCTGAAATGCCCTTCTCCTTCGTATTCACGTGGCTTGCTTTTTCTCTTCCGTCTCTTGAGGACACAGTACCTGCCATCTCATAGGCACTTCTTAGTTATTCACTGCTGCTCTCTCTAAGCCAGGTAGCCGTGCTATGCTCCCAACAGATAATGAAGCTGGCCTCCCACAACTCGAGTCAGCTAAAGAGCAGAGTCCCACTTCAGCATCAGGCCTGTCTGCCTCTCAAACTCTTGCTTTACAATATCACACTCCTTTCAACATGGAGCAGGGGAAAGGATGCTGTACAAGCCAAATGACATTGATTTGGGTTCTGCCTGTACCACTTATTTTATGACTGTGGAAGTGTTGCTGGAGTCTACGTTTCTGAAAAATAGGAAGCCTGCCCTGCCCAGGTTAGAGTTGCTGTATCCAGTGAAATCTAGCCACAGGACCTTTGAAATTACAATGCTATGCAAATATAGTGACATTTTCAATATTAAGACCCTTCTTCAATGTTCCCAAGGAGCCAAACTTCTTATACCCTTCCCACTTTTCTCTCCACCCTTCCCTTCTTTCCCATGGTGCATTGTTTTCTGCTGAAGTGTATCACAGATAAATATGAAGTTGGCAGAAGCGTGCAGGGATCCCCTGCCACCTGAAGACACCAGTTCAGTGAAGTCTAAGGAAGCCTCAGAAACCTTCCTTTCTTCCTCGGTCCTTCCTTACATGGGGACATTGAGTAGCCTCGACTCAAGGGGTGGCAGAAAGGTATCTCTGCTGCTCTGAACAGCTTCGTCCTCTCTCTTGCCTGACGCAGTGATACTGTCAGCAGAAGCCTTGGCGTTGCGGCGAGCCAGGCAGGCACAGCGGCGGGCACAGAAAGCATCTTTGAGTCAGGAGCAGAGAGAGCTGGTCCGGACCCTCCTGGGGGCCCATACTCGCCACGTGGTCCCCATGTTTGACCAGTTTGTGAAGTTCAGGGTGAGCACTTACAGGATCTGCCTTGGGTGCCTGAGGAGGTGGCCTGAGGGAGAGGGCTATGTACCGTGCCCTGACAGAGGACAGTTCTCCAGAACCCTAGAGTGGGCAGGTTCCTCAGCCAAACATCCCTTCTAAAGCTGGTGAGGCCCAAAGGACAGCCAAGGTTGAGATCTCTCACTCACGCACTGAACTCTACAGCCTCCAGATTATCTGTTCATCCATCACCGGCCCTTCCCTCCTCTGGTCCCCGTGAGGCCTCTGCTCACACACTTTGCAGATATTAACACTTTCATGGTGCAGCAGATTATCAAGTTCACCAAGGACCTGCCCCTTTTCCGGTGAGTATCACATGATCTTTCAGGAAGTCAATGCTGCATAAATCATACCGGTCTCTTAATAATGTCGCATATCCCTTAAACTTTCCAAGCACTGGGTCTTAAATTTTCAGCTCTTAAGTCTGTCATTCAGGCCTTTTTGACGTGCAGACTTAAGTCTGAAGTGCCTTTGTTTTCTGCCCACACAGGTCCCTACCCATGGAGGACCAGATCTCCCTTCTCAAGGGAGCAGCTGTGGAAATACTGCATATCTCACTCAACGCTACTTTCTGTCTTCAAACACAGAATTTCTTCTGTGGGCCTCTTTGCTACAAAATGGAAGATGCAGCCTATGGTGAGCTGGTAGAGCATACAGGGTATGGATCCTTGTGGTGTACGGTAGGAAGCAATGACCAGGAGGCTCCTAAGCCCCACCATCTCTCACAGTAGGGTTCCAGGGGGACTTTTTGGACTTGATCATTCGCTTCCATGGGACACTGAAACGACTGCAGCTCCAGCAACCTGAGTACGTGCTCCTGGCTGCCATGGCCCTCTTCTCTCCAGGTGAGAATCATCCAAAAGCCAAGGGACTCTGGCCCCGCCACCTCTACCAAAACTCAAAACTTTAATCCCTGACCATCTAGCTTCTAAACCCAGAGAGTGGGTCTATCCCATTCTCGGTCCCTGGACAATGTGAGGGTTCCCACCCGTGTTCCCTGCCACCTTGTCCTTCCCAGTTTTCCATCTCAGACAGGCCTGGACTGACCCAGAGAGAAGAGATTGATCATCGGCAAGAGGAGATGGCACTGATCTTGAACAACTACATTATGGAACAGCAGTCAAGGCCCCAAAGTCGGTAGGTAGGAGGCTGGGGCTCAGGTAGGAGGCTGGGGGCTCAGGAAGGAGACTGGGGGCTCAGAGGCTGCCTTGGGGGAAGGAAGGGATCTGAGAAACATTGAGATCAGGATGAATGCATTTTACTGCTGTTTCCTTTGGGAAACCAAGTACTTAGGAATCCAGGCCTTCCCTTGGGCCACCCCTATCACACATAGTTCCAGTATCCAAATTATTCATACTGCTGTTCCATCTCACTTTTCCAAGGTTTTTTGTTTGTTTGTTTGTTTTTTATTCAGTAGAGATGCAAAGTAGTAGCTCTTGGCCTGTGTATGATAGCATTCCTGAGATTGGTGATATCCATCACCTCACCTCTCCAGCTTTTCCAAACTAAAGCAAAATTTCCAAAGTCTTGTTCATTCTTCTTTTTGGCCCTCTCCTCTCCCTTGGGTCAGTTCCTTGAATTTTTCGGTTCCGTTTGAAGTCACGGTCATTCACAGTTTCATGGACAAAGCCTGTCCCTAGTTCAGTCATCCAGGCTCTGAAGTTCATGCCACTTCTGTTCTGCTCACTCCTTGATAAATCAGTTTGCTAAGAGGTGGATGCTTTTACCATCGAACAACACGCCCACCTCCTAGAACTCCATCTAGAAGGCCCCACCTTCAGATTCTATACAGCTGAAGTTCTGGCCAAGTCTAGCCATTCCTTTACACTTGACCTCTAAGCCCTGGGCTCAGGAAAAACTAGGCACAAAGAAGGAAGACAATGTTGACAGAAGCCCTCTTGGGGACTTCTGAAATTTTTCAGATATAGTATGTGCCATCCACAGCATGATTCTCCAATGTTCAGACTTAGCCTCCTTGAGGGACAGTTCAGGGGATGGGAGACTCAGGACAAGACTCCCAGCTGCCTCCTTTCCCTCTTCTTTCCCTGGTAACCCTACTACTCCCTCCAAAGGTTTCTGTACCCAAAGCTGATAGGCCTGTTGGCTGAGCTCCGGAGCATAAACAATGGATACTCTGATGAAATCCAGCGCATCCAGGGACTGTCTGCTATGATGCCACTGCTTGGGGAAATCTGCAGCTGAGGCCCAGGCTTGCTTCCTTCCCCAGACTCCCCAGACACTGGACTGGAAAGGGGAAATTGCTGTACCCAAGATGGGGACCAGCTTAAAGGAGCTCAGTGACAGCAATGAAATGCTGAACAGTAACTGTCTCTTCGTGTGGTCATCGGTGGGGCATGGAGAGGGCAGGGGGCGTGGAGAGGGCAGGGGGCAGAGGGTGGGGAGTTCGGGTGACCATAGGGCCAAAGTTGTTCTCCAGAGACACAGAAGATGGGAAAAAAGGAAGCCTCGGGGCTAGGAGGTAAAGTTCCTTCTGGGAATGGGTGGGCCCATTTTTCTGTCTTTCTATGGCCAAAGATTTAGCTCTTTAACCCTACTTTCCCAACCTTGGGAGGCCAAGGGATGGAAAACGGGAGAAATGGGGCAGGGAGCTGATCCCATGCAGATTTTTCTGCTCTGAAGGAGGAGCTAATATCGTAATCAAACAAAAATAACAAAGAAGAAAGTAGGGTGCGGGGAGCCAGATACATCCCTTAATCCTTCTCCTTCAGTCCAGAGCCATAGAGCTTGTGGAAAATTATAGTGGGGCTGATGGCAGATTTGGGAACCTCAAACCACTGCCTCATTGGAAAGTGATCCTGTGGCAAGGCTCCAGTTCTGAGAAGGACATGGTCCCGTCCCCTACTCTGCCCATGGGACCTAGAAGTCATCCAGCAAGGTAGGCTCTGGGGTGGGACCTAGTTAGTCTCTGGCCCTAGGGCATCGGACTCAAAGGTTCCAGCTGCTGTGGAGGTTGCCTCCAGGACAACTTCAGCCCACAGTGATGCTGAAGCCACAATGGAATCTGTTGCGCCAGTGATTGAGGAAGGCTCCGAGGGCCAGAGTGACAGGCAGGGGAGGCATCTTCTTCTCCAACACAGCACCTACACACCAGTTACTATCCACCAAGCCTGCCAGGGAAAAGAATACTGATGAGGTTGTTTTGCAGGACTTGGAGGAAGGAGTCAACTGAAGTAAGGTAGAGCCTTTCTCCTTGCGCATCCCCAGATTCCTCCGCAGTTCCAAATGTCAGAGTAACCCTCACCTCGAAACACCATATTGGCCTGGGGCAGAGTCAGGTGGTAACCAAAGGAGAAGGTTGTATCTTGTAGCCTTGTATTTGCCTCAAACTCCACTCCAACCTGAACCTGAGAAGCAGGGACAAAAATGAGGTCACCATGACTACCAGAAGAGTCCTGACAGAGCATCAGCAAGCTGAACTCTGTGTGTGAAAACATATGCCAATGTGAGAGTAGGAAGAATAATAGGCCAGCAGCCTGGGGAGACTTGAGGGGCAGAGTTTCTGACTGACTAGGATAGCGGATTAGCTCAGTAATCTTACCTGTTCATTCGCCCTGTGGTAGTAACTTGCATGGGCCCCACCTGACCCAACATTCAACGTAGCTACCCAGTGTACAGCTGGGGGGAAAAGTACAGAGGGAAAAGAAAGTTACTGTAGTAAATCCTGGCAAGGAACCCCAGAAAAGCCCAGAGTCGCTCCTCCTCACCCCTGTCTCCCCTGGTGCCGTACCTGAGTACTTCCCAGCCAGAGTCAAGATGGCCCCCTCTTCGCCTGGTCGTCGGTGGTAAACTAGCTCTCCTCCTAGCACCAGCCGATGAGTGATGCTCTGCAGGAAGTGAGCAACCATGATCACTGTGGAGGAGCGAGGAGACAAGAGTCAGGTTGGCACCCTTACCATCCTGTCATCCCCCACTCTAGCCTGCCCAGAAAGTTCCTTTTCTAGTCCCCAAACTGTACCGAAGATGAAACGGCATGATTGACATTTTTTGCAAATGGACGAGCAAGAACTCCGTCCCAGTCCCCCACCTGATTCCCCGATCAGGTCAGGATTTCCCAGAGTCAGAGTGGCGGTGTAGTCGTCTCCCCGATATTCGCCATCAAACTGCCAGGTCAGGAACTTGGCCTGCTGCGTCTGGTGAGGAGAGGAAGAGATAAAATACCCTTCCCTCTTTTTATGTTCAATATTGCCTCTGCACCCCCCCCCCCGGGTCCCCCAAGGCAGGATACCCATGAAAGAGAGAGGAGTGCCTCGGTAGATGGAGGCAGGAACTGTGGGTCACCTGGAAGACAGCCTTAGCTCGCAGCCGCTCTGCCAACAGAAGCAGGACCTGGGCGTTGAGACTGCCACTGCTGTCCATATCCCCCACCACGGTGGGGAACACCTGTTAAGGAATGTAGACGGTAAGGCTGAGATGGGCAGGTAGTTTTATTCACCTAACCTCGAACACTAAGGGATTTCAGGAACATCACACAGTGCCCCCTGGTGGACGTCAAAGACAAACTCGGGCATCTTTGCGCAGGAATCTCTTCTAGCCTCTCCCATTCAGAAGAGACACAGAGAACACAGTTGCTGGACACAGTTGCTGACAACACACACATTTCCTCCTTCTCGAGACCTACGCCCCTGTGGGGTTCTAGGGAGTTGACGCAAGTGTGATGGAGCCCTCACCTCAGTGGGGCTAAGCTGCCAGTCTCCTGCATAGGCGGCATGGAGGTGATAGCCTGGTAAACCCAGAGCACTCATGTGCACAGTATGAGCTACCTGAGGAAAGAAGAGACAATGGAGAGCATGACATTCTACTTCACTTCAACTCCCTACCCCACCCTTGATCTTTTTCCATCCATGAGATTCTTTTAAAAACCTCAACTATTCCAGCATATGCAGAGGGTCACTGGATTTTAAGCAACAAATCCCACAAGCAAAGAAAGGAGAAGGGACCCCTTTGTCCCTCATTGTCCCACATAGCCTGGCTAAGACTGGAGTAAAGGGTGTGAAGAAGAGGATCCGGGGACAGGCAGGGGGGAGAAGTAAGGAAGGGCCCGAGAAGTGGGAGCACCTGGAAATGGCTGCTCAGAACCTTGTTGACAACCAGCTTCACGCCCTCCATCTGTGCTGGAAATACATCTGAAAGAAGCGAGGGGAAGGGAAGGAATAAGTGCAGATAAGGACTCCTAACCAAGGAGGCTAGACTTCCCTTTCAGTCCCTTATGAAGCACTGGAGGAAATGACCTCCTTTCAAATCCTGCAACGAAACGCTCTGCTGTGGACGTCTGATCCTTCTTGACTGCTGGGTGTTCCGGCTGTGCTCTCTCCTTTCTGTTCGCGTCACTGGACATCAGCTGGACATTCCAGACCCCCACCCCCCACCCCTTCAACCTGAGACACCCAAATGCCAAGTGCTCACCTTTGCACAGCCGATGCAGCTCATCGAAGCTCCCGGGGTTGGGCAGCGGTTCCTCCCGACGGGGGCCCCGGCGGGGTAAAGTCCCCATCGGTGCCAGGCCCAGGGTGTTCCCCATTTTAGTCCAGGGGACAGGGAGGGTTTGGGGTTAGCCTGGGGAAACAATCTCCTGCTCCCTCTATCCTCCACGGGCTCCACCCCCCATCATCAGGCTCCCCAGTTTCAGAAACTTCCATATGGTTCAATGCTAGACCTGCAACAAGGAACAGTAGGGGGAAAGAGCGCCGATGGGAAAATTGAATCCCAGGCACACTCCCGCCCCATCGTTGATCCCTCACCCCCACCTGTCACCCCTGTCCGCTCTCCTATTATCTATTCTTAACCACCACCACAGGCTTCAACTAGCTCCCTGGTTTCTCTAGTCTTCATTCCCACGTCCCAAAGTTTTGCCCGCAATGGAACACTAGCCCTTACCATCTCAAACCATCCTGCTGCCCCTTTCCCCCAGGCACACCCCGGTCATCTTGATGGGGGCAGCCATCTTGAGTAATGGCAGAACCATAGCTTCACCCTCCATTTCAAGCATGGCCATGGGCGCCATCTTGGAAATGGGCAAAGGAAGCGCTCCAAGACCCAACCCACCCAATGATGAAAAAAGGTGCTTCAATTTCCCAGTGACCAATGGGAGAGGAGGAAACAGGAGAGTGGCAGGCCTGGCAGCCCCAGAGCTTCACTCCGGCGCTGCAGTGGCCAGGGGGAGTTTGTGGGTGGTACTTGAGAGTTGAGTCGAAGGCCACCTTACTGAGATCGCCCAGCCTCTTCAAGGTCGAGATAAACTTTTGAGCACTCAAGACACTAGAGGGAGCATTTTTGTCGCTTGCACCACTGGAGCTCCTTGAACCGGACACGAGAAAAGTGAAACTACCGTTTGAGTTTGGAGACGTATTTTGTGAAGAGACGCTCAGGGATTGTGAAAACCTAGTTCCCATTACTCTCAACCTTCCTGAAATCCTCTGGGGGAATCCCCACGGCCCTCCACCACACATCTCCTAAGGACTGCTGCTCACAAACACAGCTCTCCCCTGGAAAACAGAACCCTCCCTCCACTCCCTCCCGACTCTGGAATTCCACATGCCTTGCCTTCTTGTTAGAAGTGGAATGATTGTGAGGTTTGAGGGAGGCGGGCGGGTTGTGGGCAGAACTAATTTCTGAAGCAGCTGCCCTCTCTAGTTAGTCCTTAAAGGACTAATAAAATCCAGGAAGACGACTACAGCCTGTACTTAACACTCTTCCTCCCCCACCCACCCACCCCCCGGGGCCAGGGGCAAGCGGTAGTGTGCCCCTAGAACCGCTTCACAAGAGGAGAGCTGGAAAGGGGAACGATTTCTTAGTCATGGTTTTGCACCCCCTCACTAGCTCCCACACTTCCACCCCGTATGTTCCAGTGCACATAGGGTAAGCTTTACGCGCAAAGGGTGAAAGATTTCAGTCTCTACTTAGCTAATCCACAGGAAAGCTCTGGGTCTAGGGAATGTGCCTCTGTCCTCCCACACAATTAGAGCTGGGCCAAGGGCCAGGACCTCACTGATAAGGTGATCAAATGACCAGGCACCTTCGACCTGGACAGAAACCTCTTGACTATTGCATTTGGGAGCAGGAGGGCAGAGGCTATTTTTCTGAATTTGTTTTTTGCGGGGGTAGGGTATTCTCATCGATAAGAACCCAGGAGTGTTACTCTACATTCTCATGCCCCTCTTCCTGTCTCATTACACATTAACTCAAAAAGGGACAGAGTCAGCTGTACCTGTTCTGGCTTGTATTCCCCTAAGCCCCATTCCCCACCACTCCTTTTCCCTTATTTATTTTCTTTTTCTTTCCTTTTTTTTATTTTTTTATTTTTTAATTTTTTTAGACAGGATCTCTCTATGTAACCCTAGAACTCACTGTGTAGACCAGGCTGGCCTCAAATTCACAGAGATCAGTCTGCCTCTGCCTTCCCAGTGCTGGGATTAAAGGCACGCACCACATGCCTAGCTTCTTCCTCCTTTCTTTTGTTCCCAAATACCTCTTTGCCAAGTTGCTATGAGGGGGTGTGGGGTTGGGGGAATGCAGTCCATCCATTATGAGGTAAAGATAACAAGGGTTAAGGGCTTCATGTCAGAGCTTTCCAGAGAAACCACTTAGAATCCTGAGTCCCTGCTACACATTAACCCATCAACTTCAGCCCTCGGCCCCAAAAGAATAAATCATAAGCAGATCTTGGTCTTCATGAGAGTTTATACCCCCTGCCTCTCATTCTAACACCAAGCACCCCTTTGGCTTGTTCTTCCATCCGTCTCTCCAACTTGTTTACTCCGGCATGATCTCTGCCCCCTCTGGACTTGCTCTTCTCTGTGTCACCTGACAGGGTGGGGAAGTGGATGTGTATATAGCCCCTGCCTCCTGTCAGGCCCGGTGTAGACGCCAAGGACAGCGACACTGAACAGGTATGATGAGGGAGCGGGAGATGTGGGCAACATGTAAAGAGGATGAGACTTTAACCGTGGAAAAGGAAAGACTTAGGTTTGGCCTGGTGGGGGTGGGGGGATCCCCGAAAGGGGCTACAGCCCATCTGACTTCAGTGTCCTTTCCCACCAGCAGCTCGGTTCCTAGGCCACGTCCTCACTGCTGCCATCATGAAGCTGCTTGCAATGGTTGCACTGCTTGTCACCATCTGTAGCCTGGAAGGTGAGTTCATAACACGGAGAAAGGAGACCAAAGCGAAGAAGGTGCTGGGGGTCTTGGCTGCCCAACTCTCTTGTGCCTCTATAGCTGAGTGTGCCAACCAGAACTCAAGAGGAAGATCATTCCCTTTCTATCTTTTTTTTTTTTTTTTTTTTTTTTTGGTTTTTCGAGACAGGGTTTCTCTGTGTAGCTTTGCGCCTTTCCTGGAACTCACTCTGTAGCCCAGGCTGGCCTCGAACTCACAGAGATCCGCCTGGCTCTGCCTCCCGAGTGCTGGGATTAAAGGCGTGCGCCACCACCGCCCGGCCATTCCCTTTCTAAAGAAAAAAAAAAAAAAAAAAAACAAATACCTAGCAGGACACCAATGTGAGGAAGGAACTAAAAGCTGGGATGGATCTTGTGGGGTGTGAGGGGAGACCAAGATTCATTGCTGGAAATCCAAATGAAAAGCTCATGCAAATGTGTTTGTGTAGGGGCTTTGGTTCGGAGGCAGGCAGAGGAGCCGGGACAGCCGGATATGACGACCATGTTCAGTCAGTATTTTCAGGCCGTGGCTGACTATGGCAAGGACTTGATGGAAAAGGCCAAGAGCTCGGAGATTCAGACCCAAGCCAGGTAAGTCTCCAGGAGAGGGCTCAAGGGCTCCAGGACTGCAGAAAATAGGAAGACAGGAATTCTCATGGGAATCTTCACTCAGCGGCTGGGGTTCCAGAAGATTAGGTTTAAACTGGGAAGAAAAATTCCCCCTTACCCAATAGGTTAAGTGTATTCCTCAGACAGATGGGGCAGCAGGAAGTGGACCTTGGACTCCCGTCGTCTCTAGTGTCTGATCCCCTGCTGCATGGAAGGTCTACGCCTCCTCTTACAGACTTTGATATACCAGGATACGTCAGTCTGCTCTGACCTTCACTACCGACGAAGACCCTGTCGGTGACTAGGGCCCTTCACACTAACCTCTGGTCCTTCCCCTCCCCAGGGCTTACTTGGATAAGACACAGAAGCAGCTGACCCCCCTGGTCAAGACAGCCGGAACTGATCTGATGAACTTCCTCAGCAAATGGATGAACTTTGAGAAAGCAGCTCCTGCTGCTGCTAAGTGAGGTGTCCCCGGGCACCAGTCCTCCTGCCTCAGCTGCCCTACTGGCCTGCCCTAGAACCAATCTCTCTACCTTCTGCTGGTTTTCTACAATAAATGCAGAAGGATCAAGCTGTGTCTCGTGTCTTTGGGTGATTGGGAGAAGTAGCGAGTCGGGGAGGAGGAGGAGGAGGAAAGAAAAAGATCAATCTGTTTCTAAAAGGGGAAAGGGAGTTTTGGTGGGACCTGGGAAGAAAGGACTGAAGAAATAGATGATGGACATGATAGAGTAGATGCCTGTGATTTGTCACCAAACCCAAGGAGTGTCCCCACGATGCTCTGCAGAATCAGTGAAGGACATGGACCCAAGAAAGGAATGAAGGACTCACAGACAAAAATCCCTTGAGTTGGGGGTCATAGGAAACAAGGGTAACCCTCAGAATTTCTTCTTAAACTTTCTATGAAAAGATCATGGGTTTGTTTTTTTTTGTTTTTTTTTTTTTAAAGATTTATTTATTTATTATGTATACAGTGTTTGCCTGCATGTATGTCTACAGGCCAGGAGAGGGCACCAGATCTCATTACAGATGGTTGTGAGCCACCATGTGGTTGCTGGGAATTGAACTCAGGACCTTTGGAAGAGCAGCCAGTGCTCTTAACCACTGAGCCATCTCTCCAGCCCCCTTGTTGTTGTTTTGTTTTGTTTAAAAAGAGCCCCGCAGCCAGGTGGTGGCACTCGCCTTTAATCCCAGCACTCAGCAGGCAGAGCCAGGCGGATCTCTGCGAGTTCGAGGCCAGGCCTGGTCTACAGAGTGAGATCCAGGACAGGCACCAAAACTACACAGAGAAACCCTGCCTCGAAAAACCAAAATTATAAAAATAAAAAGAACCCTGCAGTGTGATTCAAGGGCCCATCTTTCCTTTTGATCCTGGGGAACACTGTGTTTCCGTCATCCCACAATAAAAGGTTAGGTTAAGCCGGGCGGTGGTGGCGAACGCCTTTAATCCCAGCACCCGGGAGGCAGAGGCAGGTGGATCTCTGTGAGTTCCAAGGCCAGCCTGGTCTCCAAAGCGAGTTCCAGGAAAGGCGCAAAGCTACACAGAGAAACCCTGTCTCGAAAAAACCAAAAAAAAAAAAAAAAAAAAAAAAAAAAAAAAAAAAAAGGTTAGGTTAACCCTTTTCTCCCAGAGCACTCTAGTGTCTTCACTCAAAACCCCTCATTTAGCTGGGTGTGGTGGCCTTTAATCCCAGGAGCTGGGAGTTCCAGGACAGCCAGCGCCACAAAATAGACTCTATCTCAAAACAAAGCAAGCCAACAAACCAACCCAAAAGGAAAAGGAAAACAAAACAAAACGGCTAAGGATATAGTTTATGGTAGATCCCTTACCTAGCATGTGTGAAGCCCTAGGTTCAATCCCCAGCATTTGAACAACCAATATAAAAACAACAACAACAACAACAAAACTTTCTGTTTTATGTAGAACAATGTATATAGACAAGAAAGTTGGTGTCTCTACTTTCAAGGTGACCTTAGACAAGTTACTATGTCGAAGTCTGAATTTCGTATACAAATTAGTGAGCAGATAAAACGATACAACGGGCCGGGCAGTGGTGGCGCACACCTTTAATCCCAGCACTCGGGAGGCAGAGCCAGGCGGATCTCTGTGAGTTCGAGGCCAGCCTGGTCTCCAAAGCGAGTTCCAGGAAAGGCGCAAAGCTATACAAAGAAACCCTGTCTTGAAAAACCAAAAAAAAAAAAAAAAAAAAAAAAAAAAGATACAACAGGAAAATACCTTGAAAATATAAATCACTATGCTGTGCTGTGTTGTCTGGCACAGGGGATTGCCAGGAGTGAGCTTGGACACTCTGGCCCTTTCTGGAAGAAGGCAGGCAGGTTGGAGACCAGCTCACTGCACCCTACATGGCTTAAACATCTCCAGGAAGAGCTTCCTGGGGAGTCTGGGGAGAGGACAGTCATTGGCAGGGAATGCCTTGACTACCCACTGTGGAGGAAATGACCTCCCATTTGGACCCAGCTTGTTCCCCTTGACCTTTCCTACCCCCAACCTCTATGAGGTTCTCTCTGAGGCTCTTCTTGCTCCCAAATCCCCTGAAAATTCCTTGTCCTTATAAAATATTCCACTAGGAGGGTCACATGATCCTTGTCATCACATTCCTTCTGCATGCTTAGCTTTCCAGCTATGCTAACTCAAACATGCACAAGCTCGACTGATATTATCTAGATTGGTGACTATTTTGGGTTAGACATACAGGCTTCTCCACAAACCGATCATGATTCATTTTTCAGACACAAAAAGCTACATTGAGTACAGAAGTGTGATTTTTTAGGTTCCAATGTCTCCAAACACATCTATACTCCCAACACAGAGTGAAAGTGTAAGAATGCTCCCTGCTCTAGTTCCATCTCAGAGCACCAAGAGACCGAGGGTCTTATCACGCATGTAGATACAGTCAGCATTCATACCCCAGAAGAACAAAGCAGCCAGGTCAGTGGTGGTGGTGGTGGTGGTGGTGGCGCACGCCTTTAATCCCAGCACTTAGGAGGCAGAGGCAGGTGGATCTCTGTGAGTTTGAGGCCAGCCTGGTCTACAGAGCGAGTTCCAGGACAGCCAGGGTTACACAGGGAAACCCTGTTTTGAAAAACAAACAAACGCCGGGCGGTAGTGGCGCACGCCTTTAATCCCAGCACTCGGGAGGCAGAGCCAGGCGGATCTCTGTGAGTTCGAGGCCAGCCTGGGCTACCAAGTGAGTCCCAGGAAAGGCGCAAAGCTACACAGAGAAACCCTGTCTCGAAAAAAAACCAAAAAAAAAAAAAAAAAAAGAAAAACAAACAAACAAAAAAAGCAAAGTAGCCCTGAAGTCCTGTGCTCTCAGCAGCTGAGTTTGCCTTATTCAAAAACTGCACCTTCAACATTCAGCCCTAATGCTTTGTACAAACTGAACCAATATATATGAGAAATGACAAAGTGAGTGGAGTCAGATCTGTGACAGCTTTATTGGAAGGTAATCCCTTTCTGCTGTTTAGCAAGGGTTGGGGACCAGGGAAGGAAAGAGGAATGAAGCAATAAACATCGGTGAATAAGTCTTTAATGGAGACGAGGAACTGCTGGTGTACATTAATTTAGAGCCTAGCATCATTATGGGAGTAAGGTCAGCTAGCATCCCAAGCATGGAGGTAGCATAGTGATGTCAACCATGAAGGCTAAGACAGAACTAGAAGCAGAAAAAAAATGCCACCAAGGACATATGTTTTAAAGCTATTGGGGTGGTTTCTCATGCTTCAGAGTCTCGTATGTCTCTTGGTTCCGGGTATTCAGGCCCTGCAGGAGAGTCAAAGGATGATCAGGAGTTGGAGCTCACCACAGGGCCCCCATCCACCTCACAGGTGACCCCATTCCTATCCAGGTCACTCCTTTTCTGACCTCTCAAATAGGGAAAAGAGGGTCACTTACCGTGTAAACAGCCTCTGATTTCTGTGGAGATGAAAGGAGCAAGGCATTAGAGACCAATACCTTCTTCGGGGCCTCCCATCAGCTTCCTTCCCACCCAGGGAGTATCTGGGTCAAGGTTAGTGTTAGCTGCCTTGAGCTAGGAGCACTTGCATGACTGCTATGGGTGCCCACATGGCCACAAACACACAGTACAGTACAGCACACAACTTTCTCATGTATTGCTACCTCTACTTGATTCTTTCCTGTCCAGACCTTTTATTTGCAGCTCAACTAGATGGCAGGCTGCTGCCCATCCTGAGGTGAGGGGCAGGGTGCAGGTTAGTGCCTAAAACACATGCCTTCCCAGAGGCCTCAGACCTAAGGCTAGCAACCCAGGAAGGTTGAGAGCCTAGAAAAAAGTGTTGACGCGCAGGTGTGGGAGACTCCGTACCTCATGGCTGGCTACAGCTGCCTTTCGGACCTGGATCTGAAGTGGGGGAAAGGCAATCAGTAAAGGAGAAATTGGAGGCCCATCTCCTTTCCCTCCAAACCATGGAGAACCCCTTCGGTTCCCCTTCCCGCCACCACCCTCCCACTTCTGGGTCCGGTTCTTAGACCGCCCCAGCCCGCCTTACCTTGAGTCGACAGTAGAGCAGGGTAAGAACAATACCATACAAAAACAGGATGGCGTCCAGGATATAGCAGAGCTGGGGCTCTCCCAGGGCAGCTGAGGGGATACAGGGTGCCCATGGGACCCAGTGCACAGGGAAGGGGGGGTTGTTGCTCAGAGGAAGGGAAAGGGGTCAGGGAGGTGGGACAGGGCCTTGTGGGGGTCCTTCTAAGGGAAGAAACTAACTCCGTCTTTAGACTGTCGTTTCTCTTACTTTACCCCTTACCCCACAGACCTACGGTAGGAGTCAGATAGGAACCATGAAGGGTTCTGCTGTGGTAGGACTTGGTTTTACTGAGGGTTAGAGACTTCCCTGTCAGCCCCAGACCTCCCTTTTCAGTATTGTGGTTCCTCAGGCATCATTGAACACTTCTTCTACCTCAAGGACCCATCGGCGTTTACTGGGCTGAGACAAAAACCTCAGCCCTGAGGGGGAGGGGAGAGAGAAGAGTGGCAAATTTCAGCACAGAAACCACAAGAGTGTGTCTCTGCTCGGTCCTGTGACCTGTGGCTGAGGGCTGGACAGGAAGGATGTGAGCTGGTGAAGGGGGGAAGGCAATTACTCTGGTATTGGTCATCTTCTCAGACTCACTGCTTTTTGCCTCGCAAGGCACTTAACTCTATCAAAAAACAAACAAAAACCGAAGTGACTGCTTTTTGAGGCGCTACAGATACCGCTGACTCTGCACTTTGTAAAGCGGGGTGGTGACCACAGCTCAAAGGAATGACCACAAACTAAATCTAAAATATGGATTCTTCCTCCTGCTACTCTGCCCTGCTAATCATGCTGGGCCTCGAAGAGGGGAAGTTTGTGCAACTGAAAAAAAAAAAAAAAAAATCACACAGGAGCTGAGAGTGGCGGGTCATGCCTATAATCCCAGCACTTGGAGAGATGGTTCTGCGGTTAAGAGCACTGGCTGCTCTTCCAGAGGACTCGGGTTCAATTCCCAGCACCCACAGTTTCAGGGGATCCGACACCCTCACACCAATGCACATTAAGTAAAATTAAATAAATTATATTAAAAAAAAAATCCCAGCACTTGGGAGGCTGAGGTAAGGGCACTGCCATGTGTTCCAGATCAGCCTAGAATATAGAGTGAGATCCTGTCAAATTAAAATAAATTTAAAAAAGGGGGGGGGGGCTGGGTAGTGGTAGCACACGCCTGGGAGGCAGAAGTAGGTGGAACTGAGTTTGAGACCAGCGTGGTCTACAGAGTTCCAGGATAACCAGGGCTTCACAGAGAAACCGTCTTGAAAAACAAACAATAATTTGCAACAAATGACCCCCTCCCCTCCTCCCCTCCCAAAAAAAAAAAAAACCAAGAAATGAAACTCCACACCAACGACGGGCACAGGAACTGAACATGATGGCCGCACACAATCTCATGTGGCTGAGGCAGGAAGAGTATGAATGGTGCCAGCCTGGGCTACATAATGAGATCCTGCCTCCAATGATCACTCAGGATCTGGGCTCCAGGGACTGCTCCCAGCTTCATCAGGACCAAAGCGGTGAATGGCAGCCTGCTCTGGGACTTTGATATTTTTGCCGTTATTTCTCATCTGATGCATGCGTCTCTAGGATTGGGCACTTTATGCTACCCATCCTCTTACCAGTTGACAAAACGGTGTAGCCCTGTCCACTTCCACACAAGTCAAGTTACCAAGACTGGTAAAGTACTTTTTATTCTACAACACTCCCAGGCGAGATTACACAAATCTCAAAACTACCTTGTGAGAGAAACATCAACATCGCCATTTTACGGATGATGAAATGCAGGTACTCAGACAAGCTTAGAAACATTCAGGGCCCGAGTTAAGCAACAGAACTGGACCCCAGTTTTTCTGCCTCCAAAGCACATTTGGAGGCCCTCCTTTCCAGGCATTCTGTTCCCTACGGTTTAACCTCATCTGTAACAAGCCAGCC
Source organism: Peromyscus eremicus (assembly GCF_949786415.1). Taxonomy (NCBI): domain Eukaryota; kingdom Metazoa; phylum Chordata; class Mammalia; order Rodentia; family Cricetidae; genus Peromyscus; species Peromyscus eremicus. The sequence goes on along the minus strand of NC_081431.1, from coordinate 23,729,861 downwards.
CTCAAGCAGTGCTCTTCAACTCCTTGCTGGGCATGGAGGACAGGCCTATAAATACCCAGCACTTGGGAGGTGGAGGCACGAGGTTAGGAAATCAAGGTTAGGGAGTTTCCAGACTAGCCTGGGCTACATAATACCCTGTCTCCCCACAAGACAAACACCTCACACTGATAGAATGCAAAATAAGCAAAAGCTGAGGGGAGTTCTTGGGCAGCCTAGAACCTTAGAGCCGCTGGGTCTTAGGGCTTTTGCTGTTACTTCTCAGCTGATGATTGAGAACACAGGACTCAGCACTCTGCTGCCTACTGATGTCAGCTGACCAAATGGTGTGGCCCTGACCATCCCCAGAAACAGTACGCATGTCTCTTTGGACTCCCTTGCCTTACCCCCAAGCTCACAGACAGGCCCTAGCCTATTTAGAGGGCTTTATATATAACTATCTAGAGATCGGCTCCCAACAGAGACGGAGAGCATCCATGGTATTGCTGATCAAGAGATGGAACTTTCCCAGAGCAGCTCTTCATGCTGTGCAGTCCCCACCCCTGACAAACGAACCCTTCATATTGGTCCTGAAGTCACTCGGAAGGTAAGAAAGGGACAATAAAAATGGAAATGATGACCAGTGCCTGGGAGGGGACCCAACAGGGCTAACTTCAGAATCTGCCTAAGCCCTGTGCCCACCGGCCCAGCCCCAGCCTTCTTCTTTCCATCCCCAATTCATGCCCTAGATTCCCACCCAAGTACAGCTAATGGTCCTCACCACACCCTCTCACCTACCTGCTTGTTCGACCAGAAGGAGCAAGAGCAAGACCACGGCTGGCATCATCTTGGACAGGGGCTTCGGAGCTGGGAACCGGCGATCAGACGCCCTGACAGAACTGCGCAGCTGTGCCCATGAGCAGTTCCCTGACCACAGCTCCCCCTTCCTGCCCCGCCTTCCCCCCACACTTTGGCCCCTTCCCCTTCCTGCACTATAGACCAGGCGGCTCCCGGAAGGGCCAACTAGGGGAGCTGGAAGATCTGGCCTCTAAGCCTCAGCCCTTTCAGGGACCAACCTCCTAAGCCACAGAATGAGCAGACTCTTTCATGCTTGGGAAAGGCTGTCTATACCCGCCATGTTTAACAACCCCTCATCCACCATTCAGACATAGGTCGTATACATGAGGCAAACTGCCCGAGACTCCCTTAGATCCCACCATAGCCCTTACCTTCCTATCTGGAACTTTATATACCCAGTCTTCACTCGAGTTTAACAGTTTGCACAGATGCTAAGAGGGTTTGGGCAGGAGGAACTGAGGGGAAAGGGGAAATGGGGAATGGAGAAGTGGAAAGGGCAAGAGTCAGAGACGGGGTGGAGATTCAGCTGGGAAAATCGAACAGAGAAATACAAAGTGAAAGACAGTAAGACACCAAGAAAGACTCATTAGAAGCTTGAGCGTAGGGGCCGCAAGGCGGCTAATATAATTTCTCTTTTTCTAGTACATGCACAGAAAGTCTGTACAGCTAAGTCAGCGTGTACATGTATGTTTGTTTATACACACGGAGACACACAGCCTCATTTCCTGTGAGGGACAGGCCTTGCAGAGGAAGCTACCAGGCACGGGAGCTCAAAGGCTGTGCCTTTGCTCATCGGTCTATTTCTCCAAACACAATATCCTGAGTACCTAGAGGGTTAGAGGATGAAGGTTATTGCCAGAGGTTCAGAGCACATGACTGTGTCCAAGACACTCTGGCCTAGAGTCCAGGACACAGTCTATACTGAACATTGAGTATTTGGTTTTGTTCCTAAATGGAATCCCAAACCCCTTGTCTTGACACCTTACTGCATAATAGGTCTCGTACCTATGATGGCTACGACATCTGCCAACATGTGTCCCTTAGACATCTTGTCCAAACCAGCCTGTGGAGAGGAGATAGAAGCACGTTAATACAAGTTTGCACAGGAGAGCTCTTTAAAATCCCATCCAAAGGCAGGGTGTGGTAGTATATACAGCTAATCTCAGCACATGGGAGGATGTTGATGAGTTTGAAGCCAGACTAGTCTACATTCTAGGCCAGCCAGAGCTACATACTGAGACCTCACCTCAAAAACAAAACAGCAATGACAAAAACCCCAAGCCCAAAGCCTCATCCAGCCAGGCACAGGAGCGTCTATCTGTAATTCTAGCACTTGAAAGTCTAAGGCAGGAGGGTCACTGTGAATCCAAGGAAAGCCCACACACATACAGTAATCTCCAGGCTAATTTGGGTTTGCAGCAAAATTCTATCTTAAACAAACAAATGGAACAAAACAAAATCTCCTCCAAGAGTTGGGTGTAGAGGTGTATTCCTGTAATCCTCGTACCTGGGAGGCTAAAGTCCAAAGACATAGTAAGTTTGAGACCAGCCTTAGCTACATAGGGAGCTCTAGACAGGCCAGGGCTGTATAGCAAAGCCCTACCTCAAAAAGCAAGGCCTGGAGAGGTGGTTCAGCTGCTAAGAGTATGTACTGCTCTTGCAGCGGCCCTGAGATTGGCTCCCGAAACCAACAACAGGCAGTTCACAACTGCCTGTAACTCCAGCTCCAGGGATCTGATGCCCTCTTTGGCCTCTGAAGGCACCTGCCCTCATGTACCAAACATATACACACATACATACATATATAAAAGCTAAAAATAAATAATTTTTTAAGTTGCTGAAAATAAACAAAAATCCTCAATCAAGGTCAATAAATTATTAATGTACTGCAGTTAGAACCACTGAGATTGTCTTACCAGGTGGGCAAAACCAGGAGCCTTGATCTTGCACCGGTAAGGGCGGCTGCTGCCATCAGACACCAGGTATACCCCAAACTCTCCCTGTCCAAGGAAGAAAATTGGATGCCTCCTTAGTAGGAAGAACCTTCTTCTCTTCTACCAAAGCCTCTCTGGTCACTAGTGAGGGAGCACTCTGTTCACTTCTACCTCCAGCCCCCACTCCACACACTTTCCTTCCCTTCCTCCCTCACCTTAGGGGCTTCAATAGCAGTGTATGTGGCTCCTGGAGGAACTTGGTAGCCCTCAGTGTACAGCTTAAAGTGATGAATTAGTGACTCCATGGACGTCTGAGGGGAGGAAAAAGGGAGCATCAGAAAACCAGATCCAGTCAGGCAGTGGTGGCGCACGCCTTTAATCCCAGCACTCAGGAGACAGAGACAGGTGGATCTCTGGGAGTTCGACGCCAGCCTGGTCTACAAAGTGAGTTCTAGGACAACCGGGGCTGTTACACAGAGAAACCTCGTCTTGAAAAACCAATAAAAGAAAAAGGAAGAAGCCAGATCCGAGTTCTGCCCTTGGGCTTTCCCCCAGCACACATAGCAATCTCTGCCCTTTGGGAGACTAACAACACACATGTAAATCAGGAAGCAGTAGACGGAATAAAAGACGAGTGTGGTGAAAGGATCAGAGTCTTCACAAGTTAAACTGAAAGGCAGGATCTAATCCAAGGACATTTCTCCGTGGCCACTGGTCCCTTTCCCACACCCAATCTCTCTTCCCTCTCCCCGCAGCCAACCTTCATCTCTGCTCGTTTAGGTGGAGACACTTTGGCATCATCAACCTTGATCTCCCCTGGAGGCATCTTGTTCAGACACTGTAAAATGATTCGAAGGGACTGGCGCATCTCCTCCACACGACACAGGTACCTGAAGTAGATGAGACAGACTTAGAACAAGAGAAAGCAGAGAGAGGAGTAAGAAGCAGGAATCTGGACAGACGCCCTTTGGGAGACATGAAAAGTGTTTGGTAAATGTTCCTGTTTCTCCTCGTACAGAATCTCTGCTTGCTTTGGCTGCCCATACAAACCCTGCAGTGTTTTGAAGGACCATTGAGTCTTTCTCCAAATCTCTCTCTCTCTCTCTCTCTCTCTCTCTCTCTCTTTTCCAGCACGTGGCCTGTAGTTTTTCTCCTTTTACCCTCTTAAACCCAGTCTGGACTGCAGAGTCCGAGAGTCGAATGGAAAGATAAACAAAGAGAACAACAGTAGCTAATCTTACTCAGGGTCAGTAAACAGGAATGGACTGTGTAGCTTAGAATCAAGAGGGAAGAGCGCTGGGTCAGGAGGATTCCAATCTCAATCACTAACAGGCTAATCCCTAACTTATGCTTCAGCTTTCTCAGCTACAAAAACAAGGAAACTAGTTTTATCTAAGGCAGGATGGCAGGATAAGGGTAAAAAATAAATAGCTCTATTATTTGGTGTGTGTGTGTTGGAGGAGAATACTGAGGATTGTGGATGCTAAGCACAACTCTACCAAGTTTAACACATTATACAGGCTCCTACAGACACTAGGGAACAGAGCAAAGAAATCAGCAGGACAAAGAGCTGAGCAAGGATTTGGGTCTTACCTATCATAGCAGTCCCCTCGAGAACCAATAGGAACATCAAACTCGACCTGGTCATACACATCATAGGGCTGGGTCTTCCGCAAGTCCCACTGGATGCCTGAGCCTCGGAGCATCACCCCACTGGAGGGTACAATGGGCATAAGGGCCACCCTCCACAAAAACAGGAAAGGACACACATGCTTCCTATTTCCCTCTCCCTCCCCAACACTTTGGTTATGGAACACAAACTCAAGGCATGGACAGGAGAGTACCAGACGTGCTTAAAACCGAGACACTGGGCTGTAACTCTCTACAGCCCCTCCCACCCCCACGGAAAGAAGTTGTTCTCCTACCTGAATCCATAGTTAAGTGCGTCTTCTGCCGAAACAACCCCGATATCCGTTGTCCTATTCCGCCAGATCCTATTGTTGGTCAGCATCTATGGATAGAGAAATCCAGTGTGCTAATATTCTTCATGACAATCTTCAAAAGCCTCTGTACTTATATAACACTGGACACTAAAATTCCACAAGCCCTTTCGGGGGATAAAGATATTTTTTCCCCATTGATTTCTATCTTACCTCCTCCACCTCATCGATCCGAAGAGAGAAGTTCTTAGAAAACTCATAAATGTCATCCATAAGCCCAAGAGGTAGGTCCTAGAAACCAAGTGGTGATTCTTGTCATAGCACCCCTTCCCACGGGGCCGGAGTCCTGGTCCATCAGCCCACACTGCCCTCCAGTGGTCAAAGAGGAAAGCGGCCTGGACGGGAAGTGTGGAGGCAGGCGAGCCACTCACCTGGTGCACTCCTCCTGGTCGGATATAAGCAGCGTGCATTCGGGCTCCAGACACCCGCTCATAGAACTCAAACATCTAGACAGAATGCACTAGGGGTGAGAAATAAAGTCCAGGGACCCCCAAGTCCAGCAACACAGTAGCCCACTGCCCTACCTCTGACTTCTTGTGGCTAGCCAAACGCCTCATGAGACAAGATTCCCACAAATACAATCCAACAAAATATACTGCTCCCTTCCCCTGTTTCCATTTGTCTCCCTCTCTGCCCTCTTTACTTCATGTACTTCCTCCCCTATTCCTACCCATGCCTCCCTTATACCTTCTCTCTTTCTTCAAACATCCAAAAGAAAGGAGTCATGGCACCAATGTCCAGGGCATGTGTGGTCACAGCCATGATATGGTTCAAAATCCGTGTGATCTCTCCAAACAGCACTGTGAGATGGAAAGACAAGAAGTGATGGACGGGGCTGGAAGGATGGCTCAGTGGGTAAAGGCTTGCTGACAAGTCGGAAGCCCACATGGCAGGAACTGACTCCCAAAAGCTATCCTCTGACCTCCCCACATATGCCTTGACACATGCCATTTCACATGCATCCACATACACAATAAATATCCAAAGTGAATAATTATACATATTGTGTGTGTGTTTAGAAAGAAGGACATAGGAGCCCAGGGCTCAACCCGTGTGAGTGGAATCTGGAATCTAAATATCAAAGTTGAGTTCAATGCACTTAGATGTCCTGTGCTCACAGTGGACAGCAGAAATAAGGAGCAGAACATACCTCGGATCCACTGTGCCCGGGGAGGAGGCTGGATGTTTAGCAGCTTCTCCACGGCTAGAGAATAGGCCTGCTCATTACACATCATGGACACATAGTCTAACCGGTCAAAGTATGGAAGGGCCTGTTGAAAGGGAAGAAGGAAGGTCACATCTAACAGGCCCAGGAGTGCACTGTCTGAGGCAGGAAACCTTCTTCTTGTCAGGTACTGGAAGTCAGTACTTACCTTTAGAGACTCAGGAGTCCCAGCAAAGCAGAATGAAAACTCCCATAACATGCTTATTTAAAACTAGCATCAAATGTTTAAAAACTGGCTCTCTAAAATGATGAAAAGACCTTTGTCTTTTTTTTATCGTGTTTGACAATTTCCATGGTGATAATACTCCCACCATGGTCAATTTTAAGCTATCAAAATGTAACTAAATGTACCCTTGAGGGACATGGCACAACATTATACAGTATCTTTATGATACAGATCAAAAATCTGTGAGTCTACATAGAGAGTTCAAGGACAGCCAGAGCTATACAGTGAGACCCTGTCTCAAACAAAACAAAACAAAACAAAACAAAACAAATAAACACACACACAAAATGTATAATCTAATTTTAATAATAACTTCAGTAACTAAGTCATAAAATTTCTAAAAACTTAAAACTCAGGCTCTTACAAGGCTCTTCAGCACTGTAACCTTTCTCAAAGTGTGCCCTGGACTTCTATGTCTTTTTCCTCTTAGTCCCTTAAAACTGAGATTTTGAAGGAGAAAAGTCAGTTTTACAGCAGCTTTCCCCCAGAATGTCAGGAAAGCAAAGTCCCAGCTGCCTACCAAGCCAGTTCCAGCTTCCAGGAAGAAGGCGGAGTTAAACTGCTTCTCACGGGGACAGCCTGTTCTGGTCCTGATGTCATTTGTGACGCAGGATGATGCTACAGGGGTTAACCCACAAAAGTGTGAACAGAAGCCACCACTGCTTAGGCTCCCTGGAGGAAGCACATTATAGTCACAGGGCTGGGTCTAAGCCCTAATTCCACTATTCTGTTCAGGGCCCTTTCTTTATAACAGTAAGAAAAGAAAAAAAAAAAAAAAAAAAAAAAAACCTAACCAGAAAAACAACATCTGGAACTGTATTCCAGATCCAACTCCTTCAAATCCGACCTTCAACTATTTAGGTCACACAGTTCTTCTAAACACGGCAAATTCTGTCACAAACCTCCTCCGGTCACTCTGACTCACTGAGTGTTTTGAAAACAGATTTAAGAGAGTGGGAAGACACAAGAATCCGCTGTTAATCCTGAAGAGCTGACGTCTCATTCCTCTTCCTCTGCCTGTGGGGACGCTAGCTTTGACGCACTCACTTAAGAGGGAAACTGAGGCACTGAAGTAATGATAAAAGGGCCATCCCAAAATCAGACAGAGAAAAGCTGGAAGTGTGGTCCAGCTATAAAGTACTGATGCTGGAGGAACTCCAAAGATTCCTGCATCCTTCAGCACTTTCTCCAAGCTCCTATCCAACAATGACCTCAAAGGACTGATGCAGTTGGTTGTTACTTACTCCTAGCTCTTTGGGGGACCCGCCACCCAGCTCCCCAATAAATAAACCGAGTATTACTCTTACTTATGAATACATAACCTTAGTTTGGTTTATTTCTAGCCAGCTTTTCTTAAATTATCCCATCTACCTTTTGCCTCTGGGCTTTTATCTTTCTCTATTCTACACACCTTTCTTTACTTCTTAATCCATGGCTGACTGTGTGCCTGGCCCCCGACACCCTCCTCCCCGCCTTCTTTTTCCGTTCCTCAATCTCTCGTCCCAGACTTCTCCTCCTAGTTACTCTCTCAGCCTGCCAGGCCCGCCTATCCCTCTCTTGCCTAGCTACTGGCTGTTCAGTTCTTTATTAGACTAATCAGGTGTCACAGACAGGCAAAGCAACACAGCTTCACAGAGTTAAACAAATTCAACATAAAAGAATGCAACACATCTTTGATTCATTAAGCAAATATTCCACAGCATAAACAAATGTAACATATCTTAAAATGATAGTACACCACAGACTAACCCTTGCCACCCTCCTGCCCTGAAGCTTGGGGGCAGCAAAACCGTCAGTCTGAAGCTACAGCTCAGACCCCACCAACAGGCCCCTGTTCACCTCCACACCTGCAGATAGGTCTTGTACTCAATGAGCTTCTCAGTGCCCCGGTGCAGGAGCCCGATGTGAGGGTCACACTTCCGCACCATCTCTCCACTCAACTCCATCACCAGTCTCAGGACTCCATGGGCCGCTGGGTGCTGGGGCCCAAAGTTCAGGGTCACATTGGTGACTACTTTGTCCTTCAAAATGTCCAAATCTGAGAAGTGGGAAATAGTTCTGAGCCAAATGGTAATTCCCTTGGGCACCCCCAAGACACAGCAAGGAATTAGTTCTCTCTACATATCTTCTGGCTCACCATCCCACCCTCATTCCAATATAACTAGGAAGATGGCCAAGAAATGGGGAAAAGGGAAGGAAGCTCAAATTTTCCAATGAGGGATCATGAAGTCCGTTTATAGCTCCTGAACAGTGGTTCTCAACATGTGTGTCACGACCCCTTTAGGAACTGAAAGACCCTTTCACAGGGGTCACCTAAGACCACTGGAAAACACAGATATCTACATTACAATTCATAACAGTAGCAAAATGACAGTTATGAAGTAGTAATAAAATAATGTTATGGCTGGGGGGCTCACCACAACAGGAGGAACTGTGTTAAAGGGTCGCAGTGTTAGGAAGGTTGGAACCGCTGCCCTAGAACACCTTTTATTTTGTTGTCGTGCTAAGGATTAAACCTAGGGCACTGCTTGTCCTAGGCAAGTACTCTACCACTGAGCTATACTCCCACCTCCTTTTAATTTTTAGACAGGATCTCACCCAGGATGGCCTTGAACTCACCTAGTAGTCCAGGCTAGTACCGAACCCTTAATGATCCTCCTGCTTCAGCCTCCTGAAGAGTTGGGCTTATAAGCTTGTGTCATGAGACTTGGCTACTATTCTTTTTTTTTTTTTTTGATGGAATTTCACTTTTGTAGCCCCAACTGGTCTGGAACCCACTTTGTAGACCAGGATGACTTTGAATTCAGAGATCTGCCCGCCTCTGCCTAAGTGCTGGAATTAAAGAGACATGCTAACACAGCTGACAGATATTTATTATCTTTTTATGAGTATGTGTGTGCCTGAGTGTACATATGTGCAGCACCTGTTTGCAGGAGCCCACAGGGGTCAGAAGGTATCAGATCTCTGGAAGTGGAGTTATAGATGACTGTGAACCAATCAGTATGGGAACTGGGAAGTGAACCTAAGTCTTCTGGAAGAACCTTTAACCAATGAGCCTTGGCTTCTTATCTGTAACACATGATACATCTCAATGTGTATGAGGAATGAACAAGCAGTTTGAAATACATACTTCAGTTTAGCGAGGGGGTGCATGCCTTTAATGTCAGCACAAAGAAGGCAGAGGCAGGTAGATCTGTGAGTTCAAGACCAACCAGGACTACATAGTGAGACCCTTCCTCAAGGGGGGAAAAAGAGAGAAATGTGTTTAATACTTACTATTAAATGACATTGTTTTTGAGACTGGGTCTCAGCTCAGACTGGCCTCAAACTCACTATCACTATTCAGTTGAAGGTAGTAACCTTGAAATTCTGAGACCTTCTGTCCCTACTTCCTAAATGTTGAGATTGTAGGAGTCTACAATCACTTCTGGTTTATGCCATGCTGGATAGTGAACCCAGGACCCTGTGATTGCTAAGCTGGCACTCTATCAACTGAGCTACATTCCCAGCCCAAATGGCAGTTTTTTGTTTTGATTTTGGAGACAGGGTCTCTCTACAGAGTCCTGGCTGCTCTGGAACTCAATATGTATATTAGGCTGGTCTTGAACTTACTCTGCCTCCCTGGTGCCGAAATTAAAGGCATATGACACCATGCCTGTCCTCCAAATGGCAGTTTTTTACCCTCAAGAAACTTACACTTTGGGGCCAGGCATGGTTAGTATAATCTTAATGCTCAGGAGGTGGAGGCAAGCAGACCACTGAGTTTGGGGCCAGCTTGGTTCACAAAGTAAGCTCCAGACCAATCAAGGATACATGGTGAGACCCTATCTCAAAAAAAAAAAAAAAAAAAGAAAGAAAGAAAGAAAAAAGAGAAACGTACTTTAACTTGGGAAACAATTACAAGTGAAAAGTAGTAATGAGGTCGAATTTATGTTACCAGGTAGCTGACTTAGCTGTCAACTATTTAAAGATCATCATGAATGTTTCGGAATATTCCTTTACACTGTGTGAAGATGTGTCACTGTGATTGGTTTAATAAAGAGTTAAATGGCCAATAGCTAGGCAGGAAGAGGTTAAGCGAGACTTCTGGGGACAGAGAAGAAGAAAGGCAGGGAGCCAGACAGAAGTGGAAAAAGCAGCATGAACAGAACGGAGAGGTGAGATAATAAGCCACACAACAGAATACAGACTAAATATATGGGTTAATTTAGGTTATAAGAGGTAGTGGGCAAGCCTAAACTAAAACCAAGCTTTTAAAATTAATAGTAAGTCTCCATGTTGTTATTTGGGAGCTGGCTGGTAGAACAGAGAAACTTATTATGCATGAAAACTTAAAATAGAGGGATGAGCCGGGCGGTGGTGGCACACGCCTTTAATCCCAGCACTGGGAGGCAGAGGTAGGTGGATCTCTGTGAGTTTGAGGCCAGCCTGGTCTACAGAGCAAGATCCAGGAAAGGCACAAAGCTACACAGAGAGACCCTGTCTCAAAAAAAAAAAAAAAAAAAAAAAAGAGGGATGAAACACCCCAGGCTCTACAATCAGTACAGGCCAAGTCTTAGAAGCAAGTATCAAAGAAACTGTTTATAAGGAATTGTTTTTTTTTGTTTTTTGTTTTTTTTTAAAAGATTTATTTATTTATTATATATACAGTATTCTGCCTACATGTGTCCCTGCAGGCCAGAAGAGGGCACTAGATCTCATTATAGGTGGTTGTGAGCCACCATGTGGTTGCTGGGAATTGAACTCAGGACCTTTGGAAAAGCAGTCAGTGCTCTTAACCTCTGAGCCATCTCTCCAGCCCTTATAAGGAATTCTTAAGTAGCAGAAAAATAATATCTGGAGGCAGTACTGGAGGCAGTAGGGGGATATTATTAGGGGGGATCGATATTAGTAATGCTAATAATATTTACATAGGACTTACAGGATTGGAGACATAGCTCAGTGGTTAAGAGCAATGGCTACTTTTTCAGAGGACCTGGGATCAATTCCTAGCACCCATATGTCGGCTCACAACTAGTAACTCCAGTTCCAGAGAATTATAATGCCCTTTTCTGTCTTCCTTGGGCACAAAGCATGCTCATGGTGAACAGATATATATATATATACAAAGGATTTACATATTCTAGGCCCTTACAAGTTGCAGAATTTACATATGCCAGGCCTTTAATTCTTTTTTTTTTTGTTTGTTTGTTTTTTTTCAAGACAGGGTTTCTCCGTGTAGCTTTGCGCCTTTCCTGCTGGAACTCACTTGGTAGCCCAGGCTGGCCTGGAACTCACAGAGATCCGCCTGGCTCTGCCTCCCAAGTGCTGGGATTAAAGGCGTGTGCCACCACCGCCCGGCCGCAGGCCTTTAATTCTTACAACAGTGGTTCTCAACCTGTGGGTTGCAACTCCTTGGGGGTGAAAAGACCTTTACACAGGGGTCACCTAAAACCATTGGAAAACAGATATTTACATAGTGATTCATAACAGTAGCTGTTGTGGACTATTTCTTTACACTGTGTGAAGATGTGTCACTGTGACTGGTTTAATAAAAAGCTACATGGCCAATAACGAGTCGGGAGGTACAGCCCAGACTTCTGGACAGAGAGAGAACTCTGGGAAGAAAAGAAGGGAATTGCCAGCCAGACTCAGAGAGAGAACAAGACATGCAGGAGGAGAGGTAGAAGCTATGTGTCACATGGTAACATGTTGATGAATAGAAATGGGTTAATTTAAGTTATAAGAGCTAGGGGGACAAGCCTAAGCTATAGGCCAAGTTTTCATAATTAATAGTAAGACTCCAAGTCATTATTTGTGAGCCGACAGTCCCAATGAGAAAGATCGTCTACAAGCAGCAAAATTACAGTTATGGAGTAGCAACAAAAATGATTTTATGGTTGGGGGTCACCATAACATAAGGAACTGTATTAAAGGGACACAGTCTTAGGAAGGTTGAGAACCACTGCCTTACAAAGTCATGAAATGCAGTAGGCACTCAATTCACTGGTAAATGGAGAGTTAAGACTTGACACCGGGGCTAGAGAGATGGCTCAGTGGGTAAGAACACTGACTGCTCTTCCATAGAACCCGGGTTCAGTTCCCAGCACCACATGGCAGCTCCTCATAACTGTCTGTAATTCCAAGATCTGACATCCTCACAGAGAAACACATGCAGGGAAAATACCAATGCACATAAAACAAAAGACTTGAAACCAAAGTCCCCTTTGGACTAACAGTCTTCAGTTTGTGTTTTGTGGTCTGACAGATGTGAGTAGAAACCTGGCTTTGTGTCCTGGATCAGGTTTTAATCAAGTACCATCATTTCTTCACAACTAGGATAATATCCCATAGGGTTGGCATGAGGATTAAGTAAAATAATGCATACAGACTGCTTTAGCCCATGACAAACAGCTATCATTACTGCATTTCTGAAAAGGTAACTGTTAGTATCTTAGTTTTTAAACAAAAGAATAACATGTAAGGGGGCTGGAGAGATGGCTCAGAGGTTAAGAGCACTCCTGGTCTTCCAGAGGTCCTGAGTTCAATTCGCAGCAACCACATGGTGGCTCACAACCATCTGTAATGAGATCTGGTGCCCTCTTCTGGCATGTAGGGATTCATGCAGGTAGAATACCATATACATAATAAATAAATAAATAATAATAACATGTAAAATGATGCTTGGGGAAGAAGAAGCGGGTGACACTATACAGGATTCTTAGAGATGGGACAAAAATTCTGTACACCCTTTTTGTTTGTTGGTTGGTTATGTTTTTTGGCTACATAGTGAAACAATATGGCAAAAGAGAGGGGGCAACGAAAAACAAGCAAACAAAAAAATTAAGCAAAAACAAGTGACTACGTGATTGTTTGTTTGTTTGTTTCTTGAGACAGAGTTTCTCTCTATAGCCCTGGCTGTCCTAGAACTAACTCTGTAGACCAGGTTGGCCTCAGACTCAGAAACCCACCTGCCTCTGCCTCAGGAAGGCTCAGATTAAAGGCATGTGCCACCACTGCCCATGACAATGAAATTTTAAAAGGATGGGCTGAAGAAATGGTTTGGCCGTTAGGAATACTTGCTATTCTTGCAAAGGATTCAGGTTTGGTTCCCAGGATTCATACAGGACTGGTTCACAACCACCTATAACTCCAGTTCTAGGGGATATGATGTCTCCTATGTCCTCTGCAGGTCACTGTACACACACAACTGTCCTAATAAAAAATGCCAGGTACACATATGGACAAGCAAGCATTCACACATGCGTATAAAGTAACCTAAAAAAATTAATAGGGAGAGCTGGAAAGATGTCTCAGTTATTAAGAGCACTTGTTGCTCTTGCAGATGATCAGGTTCAGGTCCTAACACCTACATGGTGGCTCATAACCATCTTTAACTCCAGTTATAGAGAATCTGATGCCCTCTTCTGAACTCCACGGGTGCCAGGCACACATGTGGCGCATTTAAATGCATATAGGCGGGGCTGGAGAGATGGCTCAGAGGTTAAGAGCACTGACTGCTCTTCCAGAGGTCCTGAGTTCAATTCCCAGCAACCACATGGTGGCTCACAACCATCTGTAATGAGATCTGGTGCCCTCTTCTGGCCTGCAGACATAATACTGTATACATAATAAATAAATAAGTCTTTAAAAAAAAAAAAGAATGAATTTAGCCTTTAAAAAAAAATGCATATAGGCAAAACACTCAGACGCATACAATACATCTTGGAATATTTTTAATTAAAAGAGATGATGAAAAAGTCTACCTGGCTTGATGACTTATTGGACAAAGACATGGAGGGCAAGAGAGAGACAAAGCCAAAGATAACTATAAAGTTTCCATCTTGAAGGACAGTTGCAGGATATTTGACCACACTGTCAACGCTGAGATTGCGTCACATACTGAAAAAGAGTTGTGGTGTGGCTCAGCCCTAGCACACACCTTTAATCCAAGACCCTTCTGCTTAAATACTGTAAATAGGATTAAATAAAGTCAACCATAGGTCAAGAGGCGGACCAAGCAACCAATTGACAGGAAGTGAACTATTGAGGGATATTTGTTCTCACTGTGAAACTCCAAGACTGTGTTAATAAAATTAACTTTAGATGGGGGGGGGGGGGGTGCTGTAGAGCACAGAGTCAGTGCCATTGAGAGCACAGAGGACAGAGGGAGATGGCTAGAAAGATGCACAGGAAGTACTAGGGACTTATGAGACTTTGTGGTCTTTTTTGACCAGGGACCTGTGGAGACAGACACTCTCTTGCTGGGTCTCCAGCCAAAAGAGGTCAGGTAGTTGCTTCTCAGCCTCTCTGATCTAGCAAGTTTTCACCCCAATATCTGACTCTCGAGTCTTTGTTGGAAAATAGAACAATAGAGACTTAGTTAAAACCTACACTGCTGCATGCCTCCAGGCTGCAGCCTTAGTGGCCAGTAGGGCACTGACTTGGGCGGGGAGGGTGGCTGTGTGGCTGCAGACAGTGGTTAAAATATCAGTAGATTCAGGTGCAGCTGATAAGCTGACAGAGGGGAAAAACAAACAAACAAACAGAAAACATAGGATTATTAAGAAAAAGACATAGAGAGTAAGGAGGAGTCAGGAGGACAGAGAGAGATGCACAGGAAGTAGAGGGACATTCAGTTTGAGGAGTTTGGTTTGAGGGAAGGAGGCTTCTGGGATGTCTGCTGAGGAAGAAGGTTAGCTGGGTGCTTTCTCCGCCTCTCTGAGCTAGCAGGCTTTCACCCCAGCAATCTGGCTCCCGAGTCTTTACTGGTAAAATGGAAAGATTTTGAGATTTTGTTAAAAACAACAAAGGAAAAATGGAAAGATTTTGAGATTTTGTTAAAAACAACAAAGGAAACCAGGTGGTGGTGGTTCATGCCTTTAATCCTAGCCCTCAGGAGGCAGAGGCAGGCGGGTCTCTGAGTTCAAGGCCAGCCAAGTCTACACAGAGTTCCAGGACAGCCAGGATAGATACACAGAGAAACCTTGTCTGGGAAACACAAAAACAAACAAAAAAAAAAAAAAAAAAAAAAACTAAAACAACAAAAAAAGGACAATCTTGGTACCACTGATCAAAATCGAAAGATCAAGAAGAGTAATTCTGGGCTGGAGAGATGGCTCAGCGGTTAAGAGCACTGACTGCTCTTTCAGAGGTCCTGAGTTCAATTCCCAGCAACCACATGGTGGCTCACAACCATCTGTAATGAGATCTAGTGCCCTCTTCTGACTTGCTGTCATATATGCTGTATACATAATAAAAAAATAAAATCTTAAAAAAAAAAAAAAAGTGTCCTGACTAGAAATGTAGATTTAAAAAAAAAAAAAAAAAAAAGATCTTGATCCTGAGGCCAGCCTGGACAATACAGGAAGACCCTGGTGCTTTTTTTCTTTTTAAAATTTTATTTATTTTATGTGTATGAGTGGTGTGTGTGTGTGTGTGTGTGTGTGTGTGTGTGTGTGTGTGTGCCCGCCCTTGGAGGGCAGAAGAGAGAGCATCAGATTCCCTGGAACTGGAGTTACACATGGTTGTGAGCTGCCATGTGAGTGCTGAAAACTGAACTCAGGTCCTCTCAAAGACCAGAAAGTGCCCTTAACCACTGAGCCACATCTTCCGCACAAGACCCTGTTTCAAAACATGAAAAACAAAAGAGCCCATTTGTTGGGTGTTGTTTCATCATTGTTTTGTTTTTGAAGGCAAGGCAGCTCTCTGGGTCTTCTTCTTTTTTAAAGACTTCTTTAAATTTTATTTTATGTGTATACGTGTATGAGTGCTTTGCCTCTATATATGAATGTTTACCACCTATATGCAGCTGCCGGAAGAGGCCAGTAAATCCCTGAAACTGGAGTTACAGGTGGTTCTAAGGCACCTGATATGGATGCGGGGGAACTGAACCTGGGTCCTCTGCAAGAGCATCAAGTGCTCTTAACTCTCAGCCATCTCTCTAGTCCCAAAACACCTAGTTTTGATGGGGGAAAGATGCTTGTATTTAAGTAGGTTTCATTCCAATGCTCTTAGGAAAACGATGTTGTCCACAAAGAGATAGAAGTGTATGGAATCTGGAAAAAGCTGACATTAGTTAAATAATGGTAAGGACCTTTCAGTATTAATTGAGGACGACTGTCATTCCTTTCTGTCTCTAACCAATAAATCCCTGCTATTATCACTTTTACCTGAAACAGAGGGAACTCAATAGCACTTAAAAATCAGCAAAGATTTCTGATGACTTGAGGCAGCAGCTCTGAAAACTCACCATTCCAAGGAGGAGGCTTCCAGTGGGCTGTTTCCTTGGAGGGGTACATGAGAGCTCCTGCAAACTGCTGTGCCCATTCTATATCTGGCTGCCACTGCCGAGCACCTCTAAGGAATTAAAGATAGATCCTATACAAACAGCATGAACAGTGTGCTTGGTTCCTGTGCTCCCGTTCACTTTTTTTTTTCTCAAAACTTTTTTTGAGATTTTAATTTAATTACAACATTTCTCCCTTCCCTTTCCTCCCTCCAAATCCTCCCATATGCCCCTCCCCGCTCTCCTTCAAATAAATGGCCTTTTTTCACCAATTGTTATTGCACGCGTACATATATTTGTATACATATATATATATATATATATATATATATATATTCCTAAATATCTATTCACTCTTATGTGGGTGGGTCCAAGGAAGGATGGCCTGTATTGCAGGGCTGGTATTCTTCAATACCATAGTGCAGTTTTGGACGTACAAGCTGGGGTCCAAGCTCCTGCATGAATACGAATGTTGAGAACATCATTTGTTCATGGTAAACCTAAGATTGCTAAGAGAGCAGGGGAGAGGGAAGGAGGAAGGGGAGAGAGAGCAAACTCGTATATGGGAGCGAATGAGGGAGAGCGAGAAACTCGGGGAAAGGGCTCAGAGAGGAGGGGTCTCCCTTCTTCGGATGAGAGGAGGTATGCTCGGATCATTAATTTGAAGGGTAGGGTCTTCCACCTCACCTATTTCGCCTCTGGCAAAACAAATTCACCCTCCTTTTCCCCATCCTCCGCTACAGGAGGCACACTGCATCTAGAGACCTGAGAAATCTGGCCTGCGCAAGGAGGGTCACTGGCCTGGGTCATTCTTTCCTAAGG
Organism: Peromyscus eremicus; assembly: GCF_949786415.1. Lineage (NCBI taxonomy): Eukaryota > Metazoa > Chordata > Mammalia > Rodentia > Cricetidae > Peromyscus > Peromyscus eremicus. The sequence continues at coordinate 23,712,553 of NC_081431.1, read as the reverse complement.
GGTCACTGGGCCCTTGAAATGTCCTCAGACTCGAGAAATTCTAGTATTGAAGAGAACGCATGGAGGAAAGGCCTCCTCCTCACCTGCTGGGCTGATTCGGCAGTCGGATCCCAGACCCGGGCCGCAGCACCTGGGCCCCGACGCCGCGGAGGCAGCACACAGCTCTCAGTGCCGCCATCTTTCCCAGGCTGCAGAACGTCAGAAGGAGAACCGGGCGGAAGTGAATCCCGTGCGCCTCCTTGTGGGCTTCTCTGCTATTGGCACAGTGGGGGTCACCATCTTGGAAGCTGGCAGTGCGGTCCATTGCAAATGCGACAACATCCGGATTCCGCTTCTCCGCATCACTTGGGCTTAAATAACTACGACTGCGGTCATCTTTAGTAAGGGCGTCCCTCCCACGGCTTTTCTAGGCGAAAGAGAAATTAACTGCTTTTTCCTGAGGCAACTCCGCGATGAATCCCAACCCAACATTTGGCTCTGAGTCCACTCCCTGCACTCGAAGTTACCTTACAAACTTCCCTCCCACAAGGGCCCGGTCACACACTCTGCATGGGTGTTCCTTCACTGTTCCTTTCCATCTTGGTCATCCTCCTGTGGTAGTCCTTCCTGCTTTCCGACTGAAGGCTCGGGTTTTGATAACTATCTTTTCTTTACGGAATCCAAGAGTTAATTTCCAGATGTCCGGAATCGGGACTGTAGGAAGGGACTCAAGTGCAGTTGGGCGAGTCTGAGAACTCGCCAAAACAAAAAGGAATAGAAGGCCAAGACCACCAGCACTGGCAGAATCGGTGCAAGGGTGTGGAGCTACCGTTTTACAAATGGAGATCCTCTATCAGTGACCCTTCTATCCCTGTGATTCCTGAACCTACAGAATCACAGATTCAGGAAGCATTCTTAGTGATACCTGGCACCCCACCTCCATTCAAGACAGTCTCACCCTGCCACAGTCCTCAGAAGGATACAACAACATAGAAATGTAGTAACACCAGGACTCTGAGCCTAATTCTGTATGGACAAAGTTTTCCTGCTTCTCTCTCTCTCTCTCTCTCTCTCTCTCTCTCTCTCTCCCAGCCCAGCTCCAGCTGGGCCACCCACTCTTTGAGGTTCTACAATTTTCTCATTGGAAAGAGGCCTCCCCCACATCTCCCCCAGACAGGGTCCCTGGGACATAGCCCACCAGCGGTGCAGCTGGGTGGAGCAGACAGACAGGGGAGTGGCACTGGGAATTCTTAGCTGCAGAAGAAGAGGCTGCAGATTTCTAGGCTGAAAATTGACCTAATGGGAACCATACCAAAGGGTGGGGCCAGAGATCCCTTGGCTGTGGGAACTGACCAAGACCTGGTGTAGACATGGCAAACCCCAGAAAGCCAGGGCAGAGGCTTGGTCCCTCTATATATCCCTCCCTTTTCTAGGCCTTCTTCCCTGCAATATAGTTTAAACGCTAAATGTGCTAATGAGAGGAGGCGGATTACTCATTTTTGTGTTAATGCAGCCTATGAGAAGTCAAGATAGACTCTAGCTTGCTTAGCCCTGGGGGTAGTTTGAGCTGAGACTGGGAGGAAGGCTCTTGGGGGGCTGCCTAGGACACTGCATCTTTTGTGCCTTCTCCCTTCTGCCGACACCCCCCACATGCTGTTGCTGCCATTCTATGGCCCTTTGTCTTCCACGGCTTAGTCACCCTCTTTGTTCTCATCTCGGGTGGGGGGATGGAAAGGAGCAATAAGAGTACCCTGGTGATGGCTCCTCTTGCCCCTGTCCCTTCTGGTCCCTCACCCCTTGTGTGACTCCTCCAGCCTCAGCCCCTCCGCTCAGGACCAGGGAGGGTCAGGGCATGTGATGAGGTCAAGAGGTGAGACTGGGAGTCACAACAGGGTGGGTCATTCAGGAAGTGATAGGCACCAGGGCAGGTATTAGTGACTGGAGCAGGAAGGGATGGGGAGAGGAAGCCCCCTGATGAATGCAATGTTGGGCACAGGAGGTGACAAGGCAGAGAATGAATGAAGGGGATGGGGTAGGAGAGGGGGTGCTTCTCTGGGAAAGGGAAGGGACTGCTGAGTGTACTCTCCTTCCTGGGGATTTCCTGGGGAAACAAGTGACCACAGGGTGGAGTGAACAGAAATTGCCCCACTTCTGAACTCTTTGCTCCCTTGCCTCTACAGACTGCTTTTTATCTCCTTAGTCCCCTCCAGTTCTGAATCAGAGAAGTCATTAATTAGCTCCCTTCTCTAACACCCCCACACTTGCACCCACCAATCACTATCCCCATCCCAGGTTCTAGGCTCCTGTTCCTCTTAGTATCCTCAAATGCTATTTGCACCCTCTCACTCTGCCCCATAGAGAATGAGGAGTCAACGATTACTAGATATTCCAGGAACTATTGGATTCGAAAGATGGGGGTGGCAGGGAACAAGGATTGACTGAGTGACTCTGTTCCCAAGAGAGCAGGTCTTGTCTAGGTGAAAGGCTGGCTGGCTTGAGGAAGGGGGAGGGTTTGGGGTAGTTGGGAGTAGGTAGGAACAGAGCCAAAAGCCTGGGGGAAGCTACTGGGAGCTGAGCCAGGGGAATGGGCAGTCAGGAAGTCAGTCGGGGAGGAGGAGGCCTAGGATGGAATGGCTGTTTCATTTCTTTGGATAGGGTAAGGGTAACTCAGGAATGCATAGCAGAGAGAGAGAGAGAGAGAGAGAGAGAGAGAGAGAGAGAGAGAGAGAGAAGAAAAGATATACTCTGTGTCTTCCTCCTATAAAAAGAAAAGTAGTTGACTTCTCCTTTGTCGTCTGATTATTTCTTATTTCCATTCCAACAGAAAGGTCCTGACAGCTGTCTCCTGCCTTCTTGTCTCTCCTGGCCCTTCCTTCTTCTTGGTCCCATCCTCTCTTCTCTCTTCATTCTTCCTTACCTGTTCCCCGCTTCCTTTTAAAACCAGACAGCTTGGCCCTAGAAACCAGCCTCTGAGATAGAGGGCAGCATAAGTGACACCTGACGGAATATAGGCTGTTCCAGACTGGACAGTAGGGACATAAATTCTCCCAGGACGTAATCTCATCCGTGTGTGTGTGTGTGTGTGTGTGTGTGTGTGTGTGTGTGTTGCCCAGGCCCTTTCCCCGAGTCCCTACTTCCCTTGGGGCTCTGTCCCACCAAAAAGGGAAAGAGACAGCTGAGGGCTGGTGGTGGGATTTGGGAAAAGGATGTGTCATCCACTGGCTCCGTGCCTATAATGCATCTGGCTGCTAGAGATTCCCTTCCCCTGGGCAAGTCCCTCCTATTTTTTTCCCTGTCTTTTTTTAAGGGAAGCAATGATACATCCATCCATCTGAGTCCCACTGACCGAGCTTCTGCTGAGTGGCTTACAAAACAGCCAATCACACACAGAGGGAGGCTCTGGATGCTTAAAAGAGCTGGCGGGGAGAGAGGCTGGGGAGAACCCGGGGGAGACCCACTGATACACAGAAAGGAAAGAGACGGAGGAGGAGAGAGACAGAGACAAAGAGACAGCCAAAGGAGGCAGAGACAGAGCAGGCACTGAGACAGAGCCACACAGCTGGGCAGAGGGTGAAGCCAGAGAAGCTGAAGAAGACACAGACAGGGAGAGACAAAGACCCAGGAGAGAAGGGCACAGGAGGAAGTTTTGGAGGAGAGAGGTCCCTAGGCACTTTTCCTGAGCCCAGGGGCTGTTTTCTTCATCGTCTCTGAACGTCTCTAGCCCCTCTAAAAACTTCGCCTCAGATTTTGGCACAAGTCCGAGCCCCTCCGGCTTTAACGAGGAGCTTTCCACAGTTAGGGTGTGGAGGATCTGGTGCCTCAGATGGCCTCAATCCATCCCAGCTGCCGCACCGGTACCATGTCCCAGATGGGCTTGCATCCCGGGAGGGGCTTGACTGGGCACTGGCTGCGAAGAGTCCAACTCTGCTCGCAGCTTCACAGTGTGCCTTTCTCTGGTCCGGTGTGGTGGCTGCTGCTGCTGCTGGCTTCCCTCCTGCCCTCTGCCTGGTCAGCCCACCCCCTCCCCCGGGAGGAGGAAATCGTGTTTCCAGAGAAGCTCAATGGCAGCATCTTGCCCGGCTCCGGTACCCCGGCCAGGCTACTGTGCCGCTTGCCAGCCTTTGGGGAGGTGCTACTCCTGGAACTAGAGCAGGACCCTGGGGTGCAGGTAGAGGGGCTGACGGTGCAGTACCTGGGCCAGGCACCTGAGATGCTGGGTGGGGCAGAGCCAGGTACCTACCTGACTGGCACCATCAACGGAGATCCGGAGTCGGTGGCATCTCTGCACTGGGACGGGGGAGCCCTACTAGGGGTGTTGCAGTACCGGGGGGCTGAACTCCACCTCCAACCGCTGGAGGGAGGCACCCTGAACTCTGCTGGGGGACCAGGGGCTCACATTCTCCGCCGGAAGAGTCCTGCCAGCAGCCAAGGTCCCATGTGCAACGTCAAGGCTCCTTCTGGGAGCCCCAATCCCATTCCCCGGAGAACCAAGGTAGGCAGCCCCGGGGGTTTTTGTCCTGTGTCACCCTCCCGCCATGTCTGTCCTACTGACCCCTATTTGCCCTCTCTCCTCTCACTTCCACTTCTCGCTTTCCAGCTTTTCTCTTCTCTGCCTTTCCTATCTCTACTACCCCTACTTTGGGAAAGTGTTGGCTTCTCCCTGCCTCAGCCATTTGCTTTGCTCTGAGGATTCCCTGAGGTAAGTCAGTCAGATTCTCTGGGCCGGAATGACCTCTCCCCCTCCCTCCCCCGCCCCTTCCTGGTCATGGAGTCTCCTGCTGACACAGTTCCCAGCAGTACAGCTCTCCTAGCAGCCGGTTGGCCTAGGCTCTTTTCTCTGCCCCAGTGATTTTTACCCTCACCCCCAGCTAGAGGAGTGAAGTTTGAGGCCTGAGGGATTGGTTTTTTTGGCTTCTGACGTTGCCTTTAAAATTGTTCTGGCGAACTGCAAGCTAGGCAGGCCGAGGAGAGGCATCCCATACCTCTGGGTCAGTCCTCTTCCCACACTGTGGGCTGACGGCAAGGCTGCCTGAGGCACCATCCTCACTTCCCTCCCACTCCTGGGTCTCCCCCTTTTTTCTCTCCCACCCCTTCTCTGTAGCTTTAATCCAGACCAGACGCTCCTTCCACACCCGCCACGCTGAGATCTGGCTGTGGCCCTAGCTGCTGACTGAATTGTTCCTCCAACCACACAGGGCAGACACGTCGGTGCTGTCGTCGCAGCCCGGCCCTCTAGCTCTCGTCCCACAGCCCCTGCCACCCTCAGAGACCCTAGCGCCCCTCCCCAAAGCACTTCCAGCTGCTCTTCACCTCTGGGGCCCACCCAGCCCTGAAACGGGGCAAGCCTTCTCCTCTTTCAGAACAACAGCTGATTCTTCAACATTGCCACAAAAGCCCTGGGATTTGGGGTTAGGGGGAAGGTCCAAAGCAGTCACTTCAGGAATCCTGTGGGGTGTGTGAGGGCCAGCTGACTCTGCTGAGTTCTAGACCCAGGAAGAGAGGGAGAGGAGAAGGGATCCATGGATCTGGGAGGCTATTTCAGGACCCTCCTCTCTCTCTCTCTCTCTTTTTTTTTTTTTTCTCTCTTCAGCGCTTTGCTTCTCTGAGTAGATTCGTGGAGACACTGGTGGTGGCCGACGACAAGATGGCGGCATTTCATGGGACAGGGCTAAAGCGCTACCTGCTGACAGTTATGGCAGCAGCAGCCAAGGCCTTTAAGCACCCAAGCATCCGAAACCCGGTCAGCTTGGTGGTGACTCGGCTAGTGATCCTGGGGTCAGGCCAGGAAGGGCCCCAAGTGGAGCCAAGTGCGGCCCAGACCCTACGCAGCTTCTGCACCTGGCAGCGGGGCCTCAACACCCCTGAGGACTCAGATCCTGACCATTTTGACACCGCCATTCTGTTCACCCGTCAGGTAAGGCCCCGGTCAGCCCCGCCTGCGAAGAACCACAACCCAAAGAGACACCGCCAATGCACAAACCATGACGGAAAGGCTATCCCTAGAGTTGTGCAACATGTACCTGGCCCCAGCCATTCTGCCATGGGTTGGCTTGACCACGCTGGGTGCTCAGCATCTAGGTCCTCACTAATCTGAGTATTCAGCCCCAAGCATCTTCTGTGCCCCTTCTCTACAGGACCTGTGTGGGGTCTCGACTTGTGACACCCTGGGTATGGCAGATGTGGGCACAGTGTGTGACCCAGCACGGAGCTGTGCTATCGTGGAGGACGATGGACTCCAGTCAGCCTTCACCGCTGCTCACGAACTGGGTAAGGAAGTGCTGGGGCAGTGTGGCACCTGAAGGGGATGTGAGGGGTACTGAGGATGCTAGGAGATAAGGGGCTCACTAGAGTGCAAATGGGGGTATTCTCCTCCTCCCAGGTCTATGTCCAAGGTCAATATCCTCCTCTGTTCTGGGTGCAGACAAACAGATCTTTCTATTATATAAAGCAGCAAGTGGGAACTACTTTGGACTGTGTATATGTGCACGACTATACATGTTTGGAAGGGGAGGGAGTAAGAGAATGGGGATTGAGGATTGGGAATGTTAGCTACAATGGAAAGTAAGCAGAAGGTGCCTTTCCTTTGGGGAAGAGAAGACAGAGCAATAGGAGCTACACGTGGACCCTTCAGAGAACCATCCGGGGATCTGAGACGGGGGAGGGGAGGTGGCGCTGATCATCACCAGCAGGGACGCCCCCTGCGGACACAGGATGGAACCCTTGGGCACTAGTGGGACCTCTTCTCTTACAGGCCATGTCTTCAACATGCTCCACGATAACTCCAAGCCGTGTGTTAATCTGAATGGGCAGGGGGGCTCCTCTCGCCATGTCATGGCTCCTGTCATGGCTCACGTGGATCCCGAGGAGCCCTGGTCCCCGTGCAGTGCCCGCTTCATCACGGACTTCCTGGACAATGGCTACGGTAAGCAAAGTGGGACTCAGTTCCCGCCCTCTCCCACCGTACTCTCACTTCTGGAACGTTCTCTATGGGTCCCCCTGACTCCTCCATGTGTGCTGCCTCTGCCGTGTGTGGTGGGGTGAGAGATGCTGCTGTATTGGTGTGGTTCCCACTTCCTAGGAAAACAAACGGCATAGATAAGGGAGGCAGCTGTTGGCTCCACACAATTAGAATCGACCTTTTTAAGCTGGGCGGTGGTGCCGCACACCTGTGATCCCAGCGCTCAGGAGGCAGAGGCAGGGGCCGTCTCAGAGTTAGAGGCCAGCCTGGTCTGTAGAGTGAGTTCCAGGACAGCCAAGGCTACACAGAAAAACCCTGTCTCGAAAAAACTAAAAACCGAAACCAAACCAAACCAACAAACAAACAAAAAGAATTGACCTTTTAAGGACTAGAACTGTCCAATGTTAAAATGGACTGGCTATAAATCATGTAATTACCTTGTCATTTGATAAAGTACACAAGACAACAGAATGACTTTCTCCAGACAAATTTTTTTTTTTTTTTTTTTTTTTTTTTGGTTTTTCGAGACAGGGTTTCTCTGTGTTTTTTTTTTTTTTTTTTTTTTTTTTATTTATTAGGTATACAGCATGTATGACTGCAGGCCAGAAGAGGGCACCAGATCTCATTACAGATGGTTGTGAGCCACCATGTGGTTGCTGGGAATTGAACTCAGGACCTCTGGAAGAGCAGTCAGTGCTCTTAATCTCTGAGCCATCTCTCCAGCCCCCTCTCTGTGTTGTTTTGATGCCTGTCCTGGATCTCGCTCTGTAGACCAGGCTGGCCTCGAACTCACAGAGATCCGCCTGGCTCTGCCTCCCAAGTGCTGGGATTAAAGGCGTGCGCCACCACTGCCCGGCTCAGACAAAGCTCTTTTACTCTATTTTATTTTTATTTATGCATATGTATGTGTGTACATGCTTGCAGGTGCCCATGGAGGCCAAAAAGGGTCTTGGATCCCCTGGAGCTGGAGGCAGTTTGTGAGTCACTTGATGCAGGTGCTGGGAACTGAACTCCTGACCTCTCCAAATGCTCTTAACTGTGGAGCCGTATTTCCAGCTCCCCAAAGTTGCTGATTAGAACCATTCTTAAGAACTCTATAGATGGGTGTGGTAGCACGCGCCATTAATCCCAGCACTCAGAAGCAGGTGGATCTCTGTGAGTTTGAGGCCAGCCTGGTCTATGTAGCGAATTCCAGGACAGCCAGGACTATATAAAGAGACCACATCTATTAAGAAAAAAAAATGTATAGTGGAGCTAGGCATGATAACATGCCTATAATCCTAGTATTGGGGAAACTAAGGCAGAAGGATTACCACATGACTCCCAGGCAAGCTTGGTAACAGTGACTTCCAGGCTATCTAATGCTATAGAGTGAAACTCTGCCCTGGAGTTCACAAATAGGCCCAGCAAGATGGCTCCAAGGGTTAAGGTACTTGCTGCCAAGCCTGGACCTGATGACCTCTGCAAGTTGTCCTCCGACCTCCATTCATGTGCTGTGGTATGTGCAGACTCCATACCCCTGAGATAAGTGACTATGATAAGAAAAAAGTTGTAAAAGCCCAAATACTAGAAATAATAATAATAATAATAATAATAATAATAATAATAATAATAAATTCTATGGTAAGATCAGGTAGACGTGCCTTTGGTTCCTATGCTGATTGAGTTCTCTGCTACATGCAGACATGTCTGGAAAAATCACTTCTCTGTGTTTGTAGTTAGCCAATAGATAAATTAGATATACTAAGAGCCAGTACCTCACAGAACTGTGACTAGTCAATGAGCTAGTATGGATCGGGGCTTTGCCAGTCTGATGGCATAATGAACATCCAATGCAGTGTAGCTGAGGGTACCTTAGCCACCACAGAGCCCAAGCTTTCAGCTGGCAATCCTCAGTGCCCACCTCGGGCCCTTGCTAACTTTGTACCTTAACCCCCTTTCAGGGCACTGTCTCTTAGACAAACCAGAGGCTCCCCTGCATCTGCCCGTGACTTTCCCTGGCAAGGACTATGATGCTGACCGCCAGTGCCAACTGACCTTCGGGCCTGACTCACGCCATTGTCCACAGCTGCCACCCCCCTGCGCTGCCCTCTGGTGCTCCGGCCACCTCAATGGCCATGCTATGTGCCAGACTAAGCACTCACCCTGGGCTGATGGTACTCCCTGCGGACCCACACAGGCCTGCATGGGCGGCCGCTGTCTTCACGTGGACCAGCTCAAGGACTTCAATGTGAGACCTCAGGGCACGGCTCGGGAAAAAGGCCTGCTGGAAGGAGACTGGCCCTCAAACCTAGGGGCGAGTGGGCTTACCCCACTTCCGTTCTGTGCCTCTGCAGATTCCACAGGCTGGAGGCTGGGGTCCCTGGGGACCGTGGGGTGACTGCTCGAGGAGCTGTGGGGGTGGTGTCCAGTTCTCCTCCCGGGACTGCACGAGGCCCGTCCCCCGGAACGGCGGCAAGTACTGCGAGGGTCGCCGAACCCGCTTCCGCTCCTGCAACATTGAGGACTGCCCAAGTGGCTCAGGTGAGGGTTGGGAAGGCTGGGAGACCCCGGGAAGGGGTGGTAGACAAGAAGGACTGTCCCTTGAGGGCTGAACGAAGGTGCTGGTTGACTCTGCTGCTGGGGGGGAGGTTTCTTTCTCTTCCCAGAACTGTCCCTAGCAATCTGTGAGGCAGAGAGATGCCATGCTGGCTGAAGTTCTGAGGGGCTAGGTGGAAGGGTGTGTGGGATAGTCTGAGGGGAGAGCAGCTCAGCCTGTCCATTTCATCCCTATAGCATTGACCTTCCGTGAGGAGCAGTGTGCTGCCTACAACCACAGGACTGACCTCTTCAAGAGCTTTCCAGGACCCATGGACTGGGTCCCACGCTACACAGGTGTAGCCCCTCGAGACCAGTGCAAACTCACCTGCCAGGCCCGGGCACTGGGTTACTACTATGTACTGGAGCCACGGGTGAGGACCAGAAACCCTCAGGCCCAGTCAGGGCTTACACACCTCTCAGTGACCCTTCTGATTTCTGATAAATACATTTTTAAAAAGTCCCTCCAGACCATTGCTGGCGTTCATCACGCTGTGCCAGCCTACAGGTTTACTCGGTCTTGTCTGTCCCTGGGTGTCCAGCATTAGGAGAACAGATGCCTGACTCTGGATATGCGGCCGGTGAAGCTGCTCTGGCTTGTCATATCTCTTTCCTTCCCTCCTTCTCCATCCTTTTACTCCACATCTGGTGAGAATGGAGGCATGTGGCCTTTTGGAGAGGTCCTTGACTCTCCTTTCCGTGGAATCCTCTGTCAAAGTATTGACTCTTGGAGAGTCAGTCCCTCAATGGACAGACTTCCCAGAAATCACTGACGTCTGGACACTCCCTTTGTCTTATAGAGTGACCTGTTCAAGGCAAAACAAGCCCTACAAGCTTTGGCCTCCTCCCTTCCCCAGTAGTCTACAGAAAATTCCTACAGGTTTGTTGCCCTCTAGTGTCTATCTGGAGGCCGTACCACTCAGTTTAGAGTTTGTTGCTGAGACTGAAAACCCTTGCCTTCTCAGTTTGTGATCTTTCTAAACCTCAGAAATTCACCCTTAGAAATCTCATGCAGCGATTGTGGGACTTAGGTTTATGTTTATAAAGCATTTTGCACATCGCCTGATTGACAGTCAATGCTGGAAAAATGACTGTATCACTGTCGTCGTCATCATATCATATGGGCGAAGAAGGCTCACTCTACATCCCCTTCCTTACCCGTTTTTTTTTTTTTTTTTTTTTTTTTCTGATACCACTTTCCAGATGTTTAGCTTACAAACCCCTGCTGACTTAGCAAGAACCCTGAACAGTTTCCCTCTTCTGTTCTCTAGGTGGCAGATGGAACTCCCTGTTCCCCAGACAGCTCCTCGGTCTGTGTCCAGGGGCGCTGTATCCACGCTGGCTGTGACCGGGTTATTGGCTCCAGAAAGAAGTTTGACAAGTGTATGGTGTGCGGTGGGAATGGTTCTAGCTGCAGCAAGCAATCGGGCTCCTTCAAAAAATTCAGGTCCTTTCACGATCTCCGTTTCCCCCTCTGTTTTCCCGGGCGCTGTTCTTGGAGCTCAAGGCTTCCCTGGTGACTCAACACTTTCTGGAGTCTAAGTGGGAGACAGCTGAGCAGACACACGCTGAACAGAGAGGACCCAGGATGCTGTGAGAGCCTCTGACGGCATCAGGGAAGGCTGCCCCGGGTGGTGAGCTCTGAGCTAAGAGTAGGGACCTGGACAGGCCCCAAGGAGGCCAAGGCTGGAGAGACGCTTGAAAAAGAAGGCGCAGTAGGAAGTGTCCAGAGATAAGAGAGAGGAAGGCACTCCAGCTGGTAGCTCTGTTCTCAGGTGTACACATACCTCATGTAAACCTGCAGAGGCAGCTCCTGACACACACATACACACTCAGACAAACACCGTAGGGCGAGCTGAAGGGATTCGGGAGACGCTAAGTTCTTCAACTACTTTTTCCTCACAGGTACGGATACAGCGATGTGGTCACTATCCCTGCTGGGGCCACCCATATCCTTGTACGGCAGCAGGGGGGTTCCGGCCCCAGGAGCATCTACCTGGCCCTGAAGCTTCTAGATGGTTCCTACGCCCTCAACGGTGAATACACGCTGATGCCCTCCCCCACAGATGTGGTACTTCCTGGGGCAGTCAGCTTGCGCTATAGTGGAGCCACGGCCGCCTCAGAGACACTGTCTGGACATGGGCCACTGACCCAGCCCTTGACGCTGCAAGTCCTGGTGGCTGGCGACCCCCAGAATGCACGTCTGCGGTACAGCTTCTTCGTCCCAAGGCCAGTCCCTTCAACACCGCGCCCTCCTCCCCAAGACTGGCTGCATCGCCGGGCACAGATTCTGCAGATCCTTCGGAAGCGGCCCTGGGCAGGCAGGAAATAACCTCACTGTCCCGGCTGCCCTTTTGGGGTGCCGGGCCTCGGACTCACCTTGGAGAATGAGGGGATTTCTGCAGCTGCCTCATGCTCAAACACAGTAGGGAAGTGCCGTAGAGGGTGAGACCTGCCCTGTCTCTCTGCCCTAAACTGCAGGCTGGCCCTGCCCTGGCTTCCTGCCCTGGGAGGCAGTGATACATAGGTGAATGGAAAGGGGCTAGGAGACAAGCCCCTATGTAAACTGCCCCCTCTGCCCTGCAGGTCACAGGAGGGAGAGGGGAAGGCAGGATGACTCCTGGATCCCAGTTGTATTTATTTAGTATTTATTCACTTTTATTTAGCACCAGGGAAGGGGACTAGGGCCTTGGAGAAACTCAACCCTTACAGCCCCACCCTAGCTATGAAATCCAGGGTGGTGGTGATGAATATAAGTGATGTGTGTGTGTGTGTGTGTGTGTGTGTGTGTGTGTGTGTGTGTGTGTTTATGTATGAGGTACAACCTGCCCTGCTTTCCTCTCCCTGGTTTTTTTGGGGGTGGGGGTGGGAGACCGGGAAAGGGAGAGCCAAAGGTAGGATTGGCCTTCAGGGAGTGAGGGATTATCATATTTTTAAATGTACATATTGAAGTCTGCTATTTATATGCTCCTTTTGGGGTCAGACAAATGTGGGTTGCACCTTGGCTCCACATCTTTGAGCGTTTGTTTTCTTGTTTGCCAGTAATAATTCCTCCCTTAGAAATGTGTTATAAGGGTTAAGTAATGTAAATAAAGAACTAGCATATTGCCTTACCCTCAACGGGTGCTCAACAAATGCCAACTGCTGTTACGGTCATCCTTGTCTGTCCACACTCACCCTCTGTGGAGGGTCTGCAAGGCACTTAAAGCCAACAAGGATCCATGTCACTTCTGCCCATCTTTATCCCCAGGCTCTGGTTGGTTGGTAATGCTCTACTTAAGATTGGGAGAGATGTCAGAAAAGCCCATCCTGTCCATCGCTTCTGTAGGCACATAGTCACCTGAAGCAGACACAATAAACACTTGGCAACTATAGCCAACAAGAATGTGAAGCTACAAAACCAAAACCAGCCCAACTCACTCCACACCAACAAGGGCTGGGATGAGACTAGAGCGATCATTGTAAGGGTGATGGTTGAAGGGGTGGAGAAGGGATGTTACGGTAGCATCCTGGTACTCCAGGAGTTGATGTATCTGAACTTGAGCTAGGATTCAGCATCTTTTTACCTGGGTGATGCTGGGCAAGTCACTTACACGACCTTGGATGACAAGTATATGGAAGTGGGTCAATAGTAACTGATCCCACAGCAATGCTCTGCACTCAAGGACTTTCAAACAGTAAAGGCTGTGGTAACATGAGGTGACCTTTGTGATGACTGACTGGGACAGTGACTCCAGAATCAATCAGTGTAAACCCAATCGACTTCTTGGAAGATGTGAGGTTAGAATGGAATTCAATGAGAGGGACAGGATGTGGTCTGGTACGCAGTAGACAGCAAAGCAAGAAAAAAAAAGGCATGGAGAAGACACTAAGAAGAGTGGAACCATCTGTTCAGTGGTGGCAGGATGTGAGGAGCAGCACTGTGCTGGATCTCCTTTCCTTGAGGAATAACCTGGTCAGTCTTGGGTCTGTTACAGATGGGACAGGGGTGGGCAAAGGTGTGGTGGAGAATTTTGAATATTAAGTGGCAAGTGCAGAACTGCTAGGGATTGGAGAAGGAACTGAATGCTGAGGTGGGAAGGAGCTCTAGTTAAAGAAGACCCTGAGGTCAGGGTGGACCGTGGTAAAACCAAAGGCATCTTGCTCTGCCATACCACCTTCAGTGGGAACTGCCAGATATGACTTGAGATGCAGGGCAAGGGCTCTGAGGTTGAGAGGCAGGCACAGAGGTTGTGGCTGTAAGTCTGTACTCTATTTAGTGGAGCTACGTTGTGGAATGCTGTGGATTATGCTCATTGTTAATAATAAAGCTGATTGGCCAATAGCAGGGCAGAGAGAGATTGGGCAAGACAGCCTGACACAGGGAGAATGCTGGGAGAGAAGGGCAGAGTCAAGGCAGTTGCAGGAGATGCCAGTGAGCCACCCAAGAAGCAAAATGCTAGAGGATAGGTAAAGCCACATGCCACATGACAATACATAGATGAATAGAAATAGGTTAATTTAAATGTAAGAGCTAGTTAATAATAAGCCTGAGCTATCAGCCGAGCATTTTGTAATTAATATAAGCTTCTGTATGTTTATTTGGGACAAGGTGGTTGGGACAAAAAACTCTGCTTCTATTTATAGTGGAATATTAGTTTAACTATGTATAGATGTATTGCTGTTTCACCTTGCCTGCCTAAGGCATCTGATTGATCTAATAAAAAGCTGAATGGTCAATAGCTAGGCAGAGGAGTGATAGGCAGGATAGGAGGCATAGGGCTGGTGGGCAGATAGAAAAGGGGCCAGCTGTAGACTAAAGTTTTCTGGTCCCTCCCAGCCCTTTTATAAAGCAGCTAGTCTTTATAAAATAATCACTCAGAGGCTTAATATTAATTACAGGGGCTGGAGAGATGGCTCAGAGGTTAAGAGCACTGGCAGTTCTTCCAGAGGTCCTGAGTTCAATTCCCAGTAACCACATGGTGGCTCACAACCATCTACAATGAGATCTGGTGCCCTCTTCTGGCCTGCAGGCAGAATACTGTATACATAACAAATAAATAAGTCAAAAAAAAAAAGAAGAAGAAGAAGAAGAAGAAGAAGAAGAAGAAGAAGAAGAAGAAGAAGAAGAAGAAGAAGGAGAAGAAAGAAAGAAAGAAAGAAAGAAAGAAAGAAAGAAAGAAAGAAAGAAAGAAAGAAAGGCACCGGGCAGTGGTGGCGCATGCCTTTAATCCCAGCACTTGGGAGGCAGAGGCAGGAGGATCTCTGTGAGTTCGAGGCCAGCCTGGTCTACAAAGTGAGTTCCAGGAAAGGCACAAAACTACACAGAGAAACCCTGTCTCAAAAAACCAAAAAAAGGGGGCTGGAGAGATGGCTCAGTGGTTAAGAGCACCGGCTGCTCTTCACAACCATCTGTAATGAGATCTGGTGCCCTCTTCTGGCCTGCAGGGACACATGCAGGCAGAATACTGTATACATAATAAATAAATAAATCTTTAAAAAAAGAAGAAGAAGAAGAAGAAGAAGAAGAAGAAGAAGAAGAAGAAGAAGAAGAAGAAGGAAGAAAAAAAAGTGGCACCGGGCGGTGGTGGTGCACGCAATATATATATATGTGTGTATATATAAATTACAAACTGGTCTATGGCTGAGGCCTATTGCTAGTTAGCTCTTCCATCTTAAATTAACCCATTTCTATTAATCTATGTTTTGCCATATGGCTGTGGCATTACCAGTCTGCTGGCATGTTGCTCCTTGGGCAGCTGGCTGATATCTCTCTTGGCCACGCCTTTCTTCTCCCAGGATCTTTGCTTCGATTTCCCACCTGGCTATAACTTGTCTTGCCATAGGCCAAAGCAGCTTCTTTATTAACCAATGGTAGCAGCACATATTCACAGCATACAGAAAGACCATCCCACAGTAGCCAGCCACCTAGGGGCCCAGCCAGCCAGACATGGAAGAATCAGAAAAGCAGGATGGCCAATATAGATGAGGTAAATGAGCCTCTGGGAAGCACATAGATTAATAGAAATGGGTTAATTTAAGTTTTAAAAAAAAGCTAGTTAGAAACAAGCCTAAGTAAGCTAAGGCTGAGCATTCATAATTAATAATAAGTCTCCGTGTCATGATTTGGGGGCTGGCAGTCCAAAAAAAGCCTGCTACAGAGCTGTTGGTGGAGTTTTCCTGTCCCAATGGCCTGCTCCCAAATCACCGACATAGAGGCTTAATATTAATTATAAATGCTTGGCCAATAGCTCAGGCTTGTTATTAGCTAACTGCTATACTTTAAATTAACCCATATTTCTTAACTGTGCTTTGTTTGCCACATGGCTCAAGGCTTGTTACCTCATTTTCTACACGTCCTGCTTCCTTGGTGGCTGGCTGGCATCTCCTCTGACTCGGCCCTCCTTCATCCCATCATTCTCAGTTTGGCTTTCCCACCTAACTTTATCCTGCTCAGCTACTGACCAATCAGCTTGTTTACTAAATCAATCATAGTGACATATATTCACACAGTGTAGAGAAGGGTTACTCTACCGCACAGAGCTAGGCTCTGCTGATCAGGTTCTCTATGAGGCAGAGCTTGACACAGTGTCCTGTTCTTTACGCCACCCAGCACAGTGCCTGCTCACTCTGCAGCAGTGAGGGAAGGCCTGGCTACACTCCTCTCTCTAACAAGCATGGCTCCCATTGCTGTTCTTGTTCTCTGGTGGGTCTTTCGGTCCTTGGACCAACCAGGAAGGAGGAGACAGGGACAGGAGAGTGGGATGAAACTAGTGATCTCCAGTTGCTTTGTCTAGCTGGTAAAATTGGACCATATGTTTATGGAACTTAATACTATGAAGTCATGGTACAAGCAGAGCTCTCTGTTCAAGTGAAGTCAAAATAAAAACACCAATGATGTAGGACCCTGTCCTTAAAGAGCTCACACTGCATCCTGGGGAGGAGGTTGTGCATTGCATGTGCACAAAGAGAAACAATGGGACAGTGAGAGGAACTATAAGATAAGGGCAAAATGGACTTTGCAGAGATCGAGCCTGGAACCTGAGCACCATGAGCATTCAGGAAGGCGGAGACTTGGTTGGGCTTTGGAAGGTAGGTCATTATGATAGCCCTTCTCACATTTCTTTGTAAATCACTTCCACATAAGTTATTTATTTATTTTAAGATTTATTTATTTTATGTATGAGCACTCTATCTGTATGGACAACTTTATGCCAGAAGAGGGCATCAGATCCCACTAGAGATGGTTGTGAGCCACCATGTGGGTGCTGGAAATTGAACCCAGGACCTCTGGAAGAGCAGCCAGTGCTCTTAACCACTGAGCCATCTCTCCAGGCCCCACATAAGCTATTTTTAAAAACCACTTTGCTCACTAGATTGACACAAAGAAGTTTTCACCTTGGAAAGTGGAAAAAGGAGGATCAGGACTTCAAGGCCGGCTTCTGCTGCTACATCATAGTAAATTTAAGGCCAGCCTGGCTACATGGAATCGTATTTCAAAAGAAGAGGAGGGCTGGGTGATCGTGGCTCAGGCCTTTAATCACAGCACTCAGGGGGCAAAGGCAGGCAGATCAATGAGTTCAAGGCCAGCCTGGTCTATAGAGAGTTTCAGGACAACCAGGGCTACACAGAGAAACCCTGTCACGAGAGAGAGAGAGAGAGAGAGAGAGACAGAGAGAGAGAGAGAGACAGAGAGAGACAGACAGAGACAGAGAGACAGAGAGAGACAGAGAGACAGAGACAGAGAGAGAGACAGAGAGACAGAGACAGAGAGAGACAGAGAGAGACAGAGAGAGAAAGAGAGAGACAGAGAGAGACAGAGACAGAGAGAGACAGAGAGAGAGAGAGAGAGAGAGAGAGAGAGATTTATTTTTCCAAAAATGTATTAAAGGCTAGAGAGATGGCTGAGCAGTTAAGACCACTAGCTGGTGTTACAGAGGACCTGAATTTGAGTCCTAGCACCCACATGGCAGTTCACAAAATCTATAACTCCAGCTCCACATAATCCAATACTTTCTTCTGGTCTTGATGTTTTTCTGTCAGCTTAGCAGCTGCACATGAATCTACTGATATCTTAATTATCGTCTGTGGCCCCACAGCCCCTCAGTCAGCGACCCACCGGCCACTCAGTGGTCTTCCAGTCCCTCAGCCCCGGTTCTGCCACAGCTGTGGTATGTGGTTTAAATTAAGACTCTATCATTCTATGTATCAATAAGACTCAGGGGTCAAAGGCTGGGGTAAAAACCTGCTAGCTCAGAGAGGCTGAGTAGCAACTAGCTGATCTTGCTCTTTGGTGCCAGAACCAAGAGGAAGCTCAAACTCCAGTCCTTAATCTTTCCTTCCTGTGCATCTTCTCTATCCAAATTGCTGGCTTCTCCATGGCCAATTCCAGTCAACCAGTTGCTGGCTCTGCCTCCTAGTTCAAGGTAAAACTTTATTGGGCAGTCTCATGAGTGTAGGAGTGCGATCAAAATATCCCACAACATGATCTCTGTGGGTACTAGGCATGCATGTGGTGCACAGACATACATGTAGACAAAACACTGATATCCATAAAATAAAAATAAATAAGTAAAAACAAATAAAATTTAGAAACTATTGAGTTTAAAGGCTACTTCTGTGATTGAGTGAGTTGGTGGACTTGTATAGTGAAAGGGGGTCAGAAAGAGCTAGCCCTTCAAAAAAAAATAAGGATCCCAGCCCTCAATGTCAGTCAACCCTTGACCCCTTTTAAGAATAATCTTCCATACTCCACCCCAGAATATAAGCTTCACATAATACCTATCCTGAAGTTGAGTCCAACAATCTCTTGCTAGAAATGGAGGTGAGGGAATGTACCTTTACATATATGGGCCAAGATGAGCTTAAGCTCCCCAGTCTAAGTATGACCTCTGTAGGTTTGAACTATGATGTGATATAGAACTAGTTGAGCGGCTAGAGAGATGGCTCAGTGGTTAAGAATACTGGCTGCTCTTCCAGAGGTCCTGAGTTCAATTCCCAGCAACCATATGGTGGCTCACAACCATCTATAATGAGACCTGGTGCCCTCTTCTGGCCTGCAGGCAGAATACTGTGTATATAAAAATAAACAAATCTTAAAAAAAAAAAAAAAAAAAAAGAAGTAGGAGTAGAAAGAGGCACTGAAACTGCTCAAGTATCTATTTGTAAAGGTAAAAAGGGAGCAGTGAGAGACTTGAAAAAGAAGAGGTAGTGATCGACAAGGGGTGTATTCCTTAAACAAGTTCAAACAGAGTTCGGACTATCTCATTTCATGAGATGGCAAATGCTATACATAAAGACTCATTTGAACCGGGAATGACCACTTTCTTCAAACCCCTCCTGCCTGGCCCTGACAGTCTCGCTTCTGTGGTTAGAGCAGAGGAAATCTGGGCTTTTGTCCAATCCCTATTTTGGTGGTGGTGGTGGGAGAGCCAGGGTTTCTGGAGTGCTGTGGAATGGGTATTTATTTTCCTACATGAACTCTTGCCCCACTTCTTTCCTCTCCATACAGTACTTTTTCTCTCTCTCTCTAAAATAGTAGGTTGACAGCGATAAAGCAGTATCTCATTGGTCAGAGCTGGTCAGGAAGGGGCAAGAGGGTGGATTCAAAGGATTAACATTTTATTGGCTAAGAGAATGACGCTTCGGAGCCAATTGAATACCTTCCCCATTAACTGTTGCTGGGGGGAAGCCAAAATCTTTGGCAGTGAGAGTAACCAGCTGACAGCTGGAGGAAACCACCACTTCTAAATATGCTTAGAAAGAGGGGAGCCAGAGGAGCTGGGGGAGCAACAATACTCAACAACACCCCAGACAGGGCCTTATATGGGGACAGGCTCCGAGTACTTAATTAGCCTCGGGAAGAAGAGGAGGGTGGAAGTATATTTAAGCATCCTTTATAGTCTTCAACTAACAAAAGGCCTCATGAACTCTCAAAAACAGTGACACACATCTTACACACACACACACACACACACACACACACACACACACACACCCTGACAGAAACATGTTAGGCACATTCTCTTAATAATGTATATGCAAATATTCACAAGAATGAGAGAGGTGGAGGGGGGAGAAGAAGAGGAGGAGGATGAAGAGAAGGAGGAGGAAGAGGAGAGGAGAGAGAGATCAGGAAATGAGTCTCAAGAATAAGGTAAAAATTCCTGCTTGGGGCGGGGGTGGGGGGGCAGGGCTGGAGGGATGGCTCAGGGGTTAAGAGGACTGGATGTTCTTCTAGAGGTCCTGAGTTCAATTCCCAGCAACCACAGGGTGGCTAACAACCATCTATAATGGGATCTGATGCCCTCTTCTGTCATTAAGGCATACATGCAGATAAAGCACTCATATACATAAAATAAATAAGTCTTTAAAAAAATCCTGCTGGGTGTGGTGGTACATTACTATAATTCTTGCACTCAGAAAGTTGAGGCAGGAGACTTGCCAGGAATTCGAGGCCAGCCTAGGCTATGTAAGAAGACTCTGCCCCAGGCCAGGCGTGGTGGTGCATGCCCTTAATCCCAGCACTCAGGAGGCAGAGGCAGGCAGATCTCTGGGTTTGAGGCCAGCCTAATCTACAAAGTGAGTTCCAGGATGGCCAGGGCTACAGAGAAAAACTCTGCTTCCAAAAACAAAAAACAAACAAACAAACAAACAAAAAGAAGAAGAAAAGAAAGAAAGAAAGAAAAAAGAAGACTCTGCCTCAAAAAGTAGAAACGGATCCGAAGCAGTTCCGTTGGTAAAGTGCATGCCACAGTGTACTTGTAACCCTAGAACAGAGGTGGGAACAGGTTCTCTGAGAGTAGCTAGCCAGACTACCTAGCCTAAGCGGCAAATCTCAGGGCTGGAGAAATGGCTCAGAGGTTAAGAGCACTGGCTGCTCTTCCAGAGGTCCTGAGTTCAATTCCCAGCATCCACATGGTAGCTCATAACTATCTGTAATGAGATCTGGCACCCTCTTCTGTATGCATAATAAATAAATAAACCTTAAAAAAATATTAAAAAAAAAAAACAGCAGCAAATCTCAGGTTCTAGATCTGAAGGGCTGAAGAGATGGCTCAGTAGTTTAAAATACTTGCCAGTCTTGAAGAAGACCAGGTTTGGCTCTCAGCCCCCCAACACTGCAACTCACAACCACCTGTAACTCCAGTTCCAGGGGTCCCAACACCCTCTACTGGTTTGCTGTGGGTACCAGGCATGCATGTGGTACACATACATACATAAAGACAAAATATTCATACGCACAAAATAAAATAAATGAATCTAAAGAATGAGAAAGAAATAAACATATCTAAAAGAACAGCAAGGTGAAAGTTCCCAAAGAACAATGTCCAAAGCTGACTTACAGCTTCCACATACATGCACACACGTGTACCACTATACACTCACACACCCCAAAAAAGCAAGAAAATTTAAAAGGAAAGAACATGAAGGTCAGTTTTTGAAAGAATAGAACCCAAAGCTGGAGAGATGGCTCAGCGGTTAAGAGCACTGACTCCTCTTCCAGAGGATTGGGGTTCAATTCCCAGTACCCACATGGCAGCTCACAACTGTCTGTAACTCCAGGGAACCTGACACCCTTACACATCCATTCATGCAGGCAAAATACTAAAGCTCATAAAATAAAAATAAATAAATTGGATTGCCATGAGTACCAGACCAGATGGCACTATCTGTTTCAAAAAGACAAAACACACCAGTGCTAAGGAGGCAGAGGCAGATGAGGCCAGCCTGGTCTACATAAGTAAGCACCAGGCTAGCCAAGGATGTACCACAACACCCAGTCACTTACATTATTTTTAACAAAAAGATTGAACTATGTGTGTGAGTGTTTTGCTTGCACGTATATACGTGTACCACATATACGTCTAGTGTCCTTGGGAGCCAGAAGAGGGCATTGGATCCCTGGTACTAGAATTACAGAAGATTGTGAGCTGCTGTGTAAAGCTGCTGAGCATCAAGCCCGGGTCCCCTACAAGAGCAATGAGTGCTCTTAACCACTGAGCCTTCTCTCTAGCTCTAATAATACATTATTTGCATAAGCTTTATCTCACTGTTGATTTCTACAGTAACTGCCTACGTGGCCTTCTTGACTCTTGTCTTTCTACTTTTTGCCAAGGCTAAACAAATAACCACTGAGATGGAGATCTAGTTCCAACCTTGACCACTTTAATAATGCTCCACATCAGCAGGGCGGTGGCGGCACATGCCTTTAATCCTAGCACTCAAGAGTAAGAGCCAGGTGGATCTCTGAGTTTGAGGCCAGCCTGGTCTGGTCTACAGAGCGAGATCCAGGACAGGCACCAAAACTACACAGAGAAACCCTGTCTCAAAAAAAACCAAAACAAACAAACAAACAAAAAAATGCTCCACATCTCCATCAGAGAAACATTCTGAGCAGAGCAATTTTATGCCTTTTTCTTGCCCTTCAGATAAAACCATGGCCTTAAGAATTGTGGTGATCCACCATTGACCTACATCCTCAGCTCTGCACTCTTTTTAAGTGGTTTACAGTCTTTCCATTTTGTTTTCTTTCACATTGATTGATTGATTGACTGATTGTGTATATATGTGTGAGCACATGTGTGTAAGTGTGTGTATATGTGTGGAGTCAGAGGATATCCTGTGGGAGTCAGTTCTCCCCATCAGTGGTTTTCGGGAATCGAATTCAGGTCTTCAGGTTTGGCATCAAGTGCTTTTACCTGTCGCCTGTCTTCTTACTTTCCCGTGCTTAGAATATTTTACCACCTGCTGAGTGCTCCAGTCGCCAATCTCAGCGTCCATACTTGCTATGTTCTGACACTGAAAGCAGTAAGAGAGACTTCATTCAGGATGGCTGTAAGAGGGAAAAGATGAGGGAGACAGGAAGAACAGAGTTGTGGGAATTTGTCCTTTTTTTTTTTTTTTTTTTTTTTGGTTTTTTGAGACAGGGTTTCTCTGTGTAGCTTTTGCGCCTTTCCTGGAACTCACTTGGTAGTCCAGGCTGGCCTCGAACTCACAGAGATCCGCCTGGCTCTGCCTCCCGAGTACTGGGATTAAAGGCGTGCGCCACCACCGCCCGGCATGAGTTGTGGGAATTTGACAGTGAGTCAAATGAGTCTGTGTTTGGCCTCAAAATGACATCACGAATAGAGGGGTCCTCGGCAAACTGACCTGACGGGATTCTTGCTGAAGGCAGATGGGGGTGATCAGGTATCAAGGGGATGGTGGTACAACTCTTGCTTATCTGGTTTGGCAGGATTCTTTTTGGCTAAAACTGTTTGGGCAGGACCAAGATAGGGGCAAAGATAAGATCTAGTTAAAAAGAGGGCCTAGCAGAGTGTGTCTAACTCTTGGTTAAGAAGAGAATTGTCCCCGGTGGTGGTAGTGGTGGTGGTGGTGGTGGCAGCAGCATGCCTTTAGTCTCAGCACTCAGGAGACAGAGGCAGGTGAATCTTTGAATTTGAAGCTAGCCTGGTATACAGATTGAGTTCCAGAACAGCCAGGGCAACACGAAGAAACCCAGTCCCGAACCCCCCCAAAAAAGTCTTTTTTAATAGCCATATAAAAAGGGAACACATGGCAGGGTGGTGGTGGCACACACGTTTAATCTCAGCACTTGGGAGGCAGAGGTGGGCAGATCTCTATGAGTTAGAGGCTAGCCTGATCTACAAATTGAGTTCCAGGACAGCCAGGATTGTTACACAGAGAAATCCTGTGTGTGTGTGTGGGGGGGGGGGGGGGACGGAACATATGTTTATAGTGTTTAATTCATGAAGGAATTGGCTCTACAGAACACACGTTTACAGATGAATATAAAATTGAATGAGAAAATAGAGACAAATACTTGTTTTTTTTCTCCAAGTGGTGTTTACGAGACAGAATTCATGCAGGTTACTCACCTATGTGGAGTTGTAAGATAACTTTCATGAAAACAATGTTTAAAGCGGGTATGCTGTAGACAAGTCCTTCAGGCTTCCCGTTAGACATGACTAACTATGAGAAGCTTGCCCAGGATAGCCACATGTGAATGAGGTGTCCTTTTGGGTCATCATGATCACTGTACTATTTGTTGGTCCCCCCCGCCCCCCAACACACACAGGAGACAGTGCGCTTTTTGAGGCAAACACCGTACATAATTGGTCTTTTATTGTTTCCTTGGCCTGAACATTTGCTTCTAAGAAACAATAAGCTATGGGCTGGTAGAAGCCACAGGATTAAATATCTTGCACATCGTTGTAGCATCCAATTTAGTCTACTACCTAGGAAAGCATGTTTACATCATAGCCGACTCTGCCTTTCCCTGCACATGCTCTGTTTCATTGTTAACCAAGTTTGCATTTCAAGGCCTGTGCGATAATAACATGTGGATACAAATGCGTTACAGTAACCTCAGAGAGAAACTAAGTAGCACTAGGCTACAGGGGGCGCCGTTGACACACTGGGGAAGAGGGCTCAGCCTACCCTGGGGTGAGGTCGTCCGATGCATCAGAAACTGGTCCTCCGCCCTACTGAGAAACAAGGGCTTTGAGGTGAGCAGTGGAACCCCGTTAGGAGACTAAGGTGGAGAGGAAGCGCTGGGGTCTGGGACTCCTCTGCGACCTTAGCGAGCCTCTCGGCGGTGCAGGTGACCGGCCACCGGGCTAGCAGGCTAGGCAGTGCCGGGCCCCTGCGCCTGCCCGCCAGAGGCTCCGCCCCGTGACGCGGGCCCCGCCCCCAGCGCCCGCTTCCAAGATGGCGGCGGCGATACCTGCCCGGCCGTCCGAGTGGCGGTGACGACGGGGAGCAGACCAGGTACTGTGGGCTTGGGACCTTGGAGAGAGAATCCTCGGAGAAAGGTTCGGGAGGTCGGGGGGTGGGGAGGAGAAGTTCTGAGTAAAGGCTGGAAATCCAGATTGAGCACAGACAGGGTCTCGGGTGGAAATGTGGACGCGGGCCGGTTGCCTTCACGATGCACGGTAGGGATAAACCCAAGAGACTGGTGGTGGGATGGGCGTGCCCGCAAAGAATGAGGTTCTAATCGCCATCCCCCGCGCGCGCACAGCGCTGGCCACGCCCTTCCAGGTGAGCCGGCCCCGGTGTCCTGGGCCGACTCTGCCCTAGCCCTCCCTCTCAGTTCACCTAGACCTCTCCTCCCCACCCCCACTAGGCTTGGAGAAAGGTGGAAAAGGTAGAGGACACCACCCCACCCTTCTCTGGGCCACGCTCCCGGGTTGCTTGCTTGCACGCAGCTCCCAGGTGGTCATGCACCCTGCACCTGCGGAGGCGCTCCCTGGGACGTGAAGAACAGAAAGAACCCGTTTCCTGTTTTACTCTGTTTTCTAGGCCACTCCAAGGTACTGTCACAACTGCCTTGACTCTTGAATAGTTTGGCCTCCATTCATTTCCCTGTCCCCCACTGCCCCCGAACAAACTCGTTTTGTTGGAGTAAGTAGAGGGTTAGGTACAGACCTGACACTTGCTACTCTACTGCAGGTAGCCTGAGAGAGACTTGACCTGGCATCGACTCTTTTTCCAATCACTTTCCCCGCACTTCCGGTGATGGGAAAGTTGTTTCTTCCTGATCTTGATCTCTGCTGTACAGGTGACTGGTTCTCCTTGATCACTTCTGTTCCCGCTGGTCCCAGATTGGCTGTTGGAATGCCTTTTTTCTGTCTTCCGTGACAGTTCCAATTTTAGATAATGCCTCACATCTCTGCTCCCCGGGGACCTCCTGGAGCCCCCATGATCCGGAAGAAGACAGCTTGAACACAGGTGTGTGTGTCTGTTCTTTTATAAGACTGGAGGGACTTTAAAAACTTCTGAAATGGACTTGGGACTTGAATGATGTAAGCTTTCTTGAGGGTGGAGACTGAAAGCGGGTGAAGTGGATGAAAATGAAACCTGAGCTTTAGTGATTTGTATACGGACTGCTCGTGGTTGGTTACCTTCTGTTGTTTTTTTCCCCCTCCTTGTTTGATTACAGCAGTGTTCCTTATTGTGACTTTGTTCTCTGCCTGTTTTTCTTCCTCTCCCCGGCACCACTTTTCTCCCTGCTGATGTCTCTGCTGGCTTGCTCTGACCCTCCCTGTTTGCTTCCAGAAATCCCTTCACTCTCTCCCTAGCCCTCGGCAGGATGTTGCGGAGGCTGCTGGAGAGACCCTGCACATTGGCCCTGCTTGTGGGCTCCCAGCTGGCGGTTATGATGTATCTGTCACTAGGGGGCTTCCGAAGCCTTAGTGCCCTCTTTGGTCGGGACCAGGGCCCAACGTTTGATTATTCTCATCCCCATGATGTCTATACTAACCTCAGTCACCTGCCTGGGGCCCCTGCAGGGCCTCTCTCAGCTCAAGCTCTGCCTTACTGTCCAGAGAGATCTCCTTTCTTAGGTGAGTACAGAGGGAAGAAGGTGAAGAAGAGAACAAGGTGTGGGGGCAGGGAGTCTTGGGTTGGCATGGGTTGAGACTTAGATTAATGCGCTCTAAGGTGGGCTGATGTTGAGAGAGTGGCCTGTGAATTCAGAGGGCAGATTAGGCTCTTGAGTCGCAAGCTTTCCAACGCCTGCCCGTTTTATGAGCTCATCATGCCCCAGGGTAGGAATAACTTCTCTTGTAGATGAGTCTTGGCTTTATTAGGTAGAAGTCCTTGTGCTCTTCTCCTGTAGCTTCAGTGTGGGACAAGAGAGAGTTATCTAGAACCCTAAAATAAGAAAGTAAGTAGTTTAAGGTAAGGAGCCTGCCTGCGGCTTTAGGCTTTGTGGAGCTGGCTTAATGAGGGAAATCCAAGGCTTGGTAGATTTATGAGTGAGCCCTTGGGGAAGTGAGCCCAGAATCAGGCTTTTTGGCCAGAGGTGTTCTCAGATTCTGATACCCATTTTCTCCTTGTGCCTCCGATTGCTGAACTTGCCATTTCCTACCAACAGTGGGTCCTGTATCAGTATCGTTTAGCCCAGTGCCATCACTAGCAGAGATTGTGGAGCGGAATCCCCGGGTGGAACCAGGGGGCCGGTACCGTCCTGCAGAATGTGAGCCACGCTCCCGGACGGCCATAATTGTGCCCCATCGTGCCAGGGAGCACCACCTGCGGCTGCTGCTCTATCACCTGCACCCCTTCCTACAGCGCCAGCAGCTTGCATATGGCATCTATGTCATCCACCAGGTAACCCCACTTTCCAGCTTATTCTTTCTTTTTCTTTCTTTTTTTTTTTTTTTTTTTTGTTTGTTTTTTGAGACAGGGTTTCTCTGGCTTTCCTGGAATTTACTCTGTAGACCACACTGGCCTCAAATTCACAGAAATCCACCTGCCTCTGCCCCCCAAGTACTGGGATTAAAGATGTGAGCCACCACTGCCTAGTTCCTTACTCTTTCTTTGATGTTAAGGAAGCCTCAAATAAATGCCTTTTCTCTCATCTAATGGGTCTGTGGGATAATTGTTAAGAGGATCAGACAATAGATAATGGAGAAGCCTTGCTCGTCAACTTTGTTAGTTCCATGCTTATTCTGTTAGGTCTGTTTCCCTATTCTGGTAGGGTATTCCTACTCTCCTATATTTTTCTATGATTTTTCTTTTGTTGTGGCTTATGCAAATTTGGAATTGGCCAAGGATGAGCTAAAATACTAGTTCTGCAATTTTTTTAAAATAATTTATTTATGTGTATTTTGCCTGCATATATGTATGTGCAAAA
Source organism: Peromyscus eremicus (assembly GCF_949786415.1). Lineage (NCBI taxonomy): Eukaryota > Metazoa > Chordata > Mammalia > Rodentia > Cricetidae > Peromyscus > Peromyscus eremicus. The sequence continues at coordinate 23,685,419 of NC_081431.1, read as the reverse complement.
CAAGTATGTATTTGTTTTATTTTTTGAGGTAGGATCTCATGTAGCCCAGGCTGGCCTCAGAATTTACTGTGTAGCTGAGGATGGCCTTTAACTTCAGCTCCTCCTGCATCCACCTTCCCACTGCTGGGATTACAGGCACATGCTACCGTACTTGGTTTTGTGTGGTGCTGGGGACTGTGCCCAGGCCTTAATGATTGCTGGATAAGCTTCTACCGACTGAGCCCCATCTCTAGCCCCTGTTTTGTTTATAGTCTACTCAAGATCTTCCTGCCTCAGTCTCCTGAGTGCTAGAATTAGTCAGGTACCAACGTACTCAGCTGTTTATCTTGTTCTCCCTTCTCTGGGCCCCATATGCGGCTTCGATGTTCTTCTTTTTACTTCAGCATGCATGCTACCTACTTTCTCCATGCGTAGCCTGGTCCCCTTCGTTATCTTCCAGGCTGGGAATGGAACGTTTAACAGAGCCAAGCTTCTGAATGTTGGGGTGCGGGAAGCCCTGCGTGATGAAGAATGGGACTGCTTGTTCTTACATGATGTGGACCTCCTTCCAGAAAACGATCATAACCTGTATGTGTGCGACCCCCGGGGACCTCGCCATGTTGCTGTTGCCATGAACAAGTTTGGATACAGGTAGAGGGCATAGAAGGGTACTAGAAAGCAGGGAGACCAACCTTGCAGGAGGATGAGAGCTAAGGGGATTGTGGGTAGGGTTGATGCTTCAAATTTGTGAACTACAAGGATCTTTTTCTCCTTAGCCTCCCGTACCCCCAGTACTTCGGTGGGGTTTCGGCCCTCACTCCTGACCAGTACCTGAAGATGAATGGCTTCCCCAATGAATATTGGGGCTGGGGTGGTGAGGATGATGACATCGCCACCAGGTCAGACTTCTTGCCACACCTCTTTCCCAAACCCTGGCCACAGTCTTTCAACACAAATCTTTAACTTCCTGGTTCTGCACTGAGCCCATTCCTTTCCGTTGACCTTAGTCTGCTCAGGACAGGCTTTGCCCACTGCTGCCCATTCTGTCAAATTTCCATTTTCTAGATAGACCTGGTTGGTTATATTCTTGGGAAAAGAGGTAAAATCACCTGGAAATATGGAATTCTAGATCTTAGGAAGGGGCCTAAAGAAAGGTTAGTTCTTCATTCTGACAGGCTTACGTGGAGACTACTTCTGTGAGAATGGGGGAGAGGGATTCTGCTCCATATAGCCCAGAATCACTTTTTTCTTTTTTTCTTTCTTTCTTTTTAAAGGAAATAAAGGTGTGTGTGTGTGTGGGGGGGTGTTGACTGACATAATGCCACCTCATTTCTTAGCATGTGAAACATTCTTACCTTTAGCCTCCAGTGAACCAGTTTCCTGTGCAGTGTATTTGAGCGTGGCATGCTGGATCCATTGCCTCCCCTTATGTCCCCTGTAATGACATCTTTATGTGAATTCTCATCTGTGTGTGTGTGTGTGTGTGTGTGTGTGTGTGTGTGTGTGTGTGTTTTACACCCTGAAAGTAATTCTAGATGTATTTTTTTCAGTTCTTTGTCAGAGTACCTCCCCTCTTGCTTCTGTGTTTCAGACTGGGGCTTCTTTAAGGTCCTGATCACCGGTCTGCTTCTGCTTTTCTGTTTTACACATGGCAGCAGGTAGAAAGGAGTGGGGGAGTTTAGACACTATTTCTAAGTAAGACTTGCTGGCCTAGGGGGTGCAGCTCGGTGGTCACGTGTGTGTCTCGCACATGTAAGCCCCACTTTGAATGCCCAAAGGGGAAGAGGCAGAGATGGCTGAGTTTGGGTCTGCCATTTCTACGCTTTAGACAAAATGGCCCCTTTCTCTGTCCTCCAAAGACTCCAAGGGCAACTGTTAGGAGCCATTTAAAAAGGAGGTCTGAACGTGACCTATCTACCTCTGCCAGTTCTTGTAAGGCCCCAGGGCTCCTGGCATTAGGCCCTGCGGACTTAGGTTTGCCTGACAACTTCACCTTCTTCTGTTTGATCCCCTCCGGCCTTCTCATACTTGGCAGTTTTTATTTATTTGATTTTTCAGTTCTTGCCAGGCAGATGTCATCGCTCTGTGTTCAGGCAGATGTCATCGCTTCCTTGATGGTCTTTACTTTTCTCATTTACCTGCCAGCAACTGTTTTTCCATTCTAGGTCCTCCAAGACTCCTTTCCTTTTCTCATAGGGTACGCCTGGCTGGGATGAAGATCTCCCGGCCCCCCACCTCTGTGGGGCACTACAAGATGGTGAAGCACAGAGGGGATAAAGGCAATGAGGAAAACCCCCACAGGTAGGAAGGGAATGGGTTTGGGGGTCCCAGTTTTCCTCTCTTCAGGAAACTCCTAAATGCCCCTAAGTCCCAGACTGTTCCTTTTAGATCTTAGTCTTAACCCTTTAACCCTCAGATTTGACCTCCTGGTCCGTACCCAGAATTCTTGGACACAAGATGGAATGAATTCACTGACATACCAGTTGCTGGCTAGAGAGCTGAGTCCTCTCTATACCAACATCACTGCAGACATTGGGACTGACCCTCGAGGTCCTCGGGCTCCCTCTGGTCCCCGATACCCACCGGGCTCCTCCCAGGCCTTCCGACAAGAGATGCTGCATCGCCGGCCCCCGGCCAGGCCTGGCCCTCTGCCTACTGCCAACCACACAGCTCCCCACGGTTCACACTGATCCTTCTCTGTCCACTTTAATCATGAAACTGAATCAGAGGGGTCGTATTCCCCATGCCCTCTGCTCCTCACTGCTTTCGGAGGGATGTGAGGGAACTAAACCCTAGTGCTGTGCTGGGGGGCAGGGACCTCTCCTCACTGCTAGACTGGAGCTGGGCTCCTCTAGACCTGGAGGTTCCTCTTTCTAAGGGGCCACCTGTCAGGGCTTATGACTGTGAATCCTTGATGTCGTTTTATGTGACGAATCCTAGGAGTCCCCGGCCCCCGGGGTAGGAGCAGGGCTGGACCCCAAGCCCCTTCCTCGTCCATGGACATCACTCCTTTCCAAGAGTGACCTGGCTTCTCCTGGGACCTCTGTGAATATTTATTCTATTTATGGTTCCCAAGAAGCTGTTCTGGTGGAGGAAGCCCCTACCAGGGCATTTCCTGCCAGTGCTGGAGTAGCTCTTCTGGTCTTGGCCCAGGGGGCTGGGATTTTGATACCTTTTCTAATAAAGGACTTAGTCTCATCTTTGATCATGCTTTCTGTATTCCAGACCACTTTATCCTCCCCCACCCCTTACCCCCATCCCCAACAAGCCTGGAGGTTGACAGAACAGCAAGACCAAGTTCCAGCAAGTTTTATTTTCATGAGCGGGAGAGGGGGGGGATCAGCTGTTAGATTCTGTGCCCAGGACAGCCATTGCTGCCTGGCGCCCACTCTCTATACAGTCATTGACAGCAACCCCCTCATAGGAAGCTCCAGCCAAAGTCAGGGGCAGCCTTTGAGCAGTCAGGAAACGCAGAGCTGACTCTGAAAGGTAAGGAAGGATGACAGGAATGCTATATAGCTGGGGTCTGACTTCCTCAGCCCAGCCGCTTCCCCAGCTTACCTAGTTTTTGCCAGTGGCCTAGTGTATACTGAGGGATACAGTTCTAGGGAGAGATAAGGTATAAAGGAAAGTTTATTGCTGGTTTCCAAGGCCTTGGCTGACCTTCTGATAAGCACGTCAGTCCTTGCTTTCAACGGGGAACTAATAAGAGTTTATCTCAGCTCACCTTGTGTAAATGGACCAAGCAGTAACTCGGCCGCTCCCTCAGTCCTAAGTGCGTAGCAGCTGCTGCCTGTGCTTGCTGTTGGAACAGCTCTGGAGACAGGTCATGGCCATCAGCTTCTAGTCTCTCTAACCAGTAGCCTCCCAGCATCACCTGTGAGGAAACACAGCATTGACCATCCTGCACTTGCCTACACTAGGGCACAGAGGAAGCCCCACCATAAGCCAAGTTTGCTTCTCTCACAGTTACTCTGAGGCGTGGAGGGTTCCCATCCTGCTCAGGAAAAGCAACTGAGTCATACACGATTCCCAGGACAGTTGGGTCTTCCGATGATGGCACCAAATGTCCAAATCCCTGGAGAGGAAGATGCCTGTGAATCAGGAGGGAAGGACTCTCACTGAGCCTCTGTCTCCCCTCCCTTTCCTCCTCCTCCTCCTCCTCCTCCTCCTCATACCTGAACCGGCAGACAAGCTCCTTGGTACTGCAGATTCACCACGGCGACAGACACAGCAGTGATGGTACTCAGGACATGAGCAAGAGGTGTAGCCTCAGCAGGGAGCAGCTTGCTGAGCACTGGGGACCAAGCAGAGGCATTCATACTAGGCTAGCTTTGTCTATAGGAATCCCTCAGGGGTGACCAGTTCAGGAACCCAATGTGGCCCTGCTGGCACAGGAAGGCACACTATTGCTTCTTGATGGTTAGGGAAAGGGAGGGACTATTCCATTACCTGCAGCTGGAATGGCACTAATAATGTGGTCAGCCTCCAGACTGCTGTCCCCTAGAGACACCTGAGTGATAACATTTGAGAGAGAGGGTGTTATGAAGACTTTATAGGTAAGTGAGATTTGCAGCCTCACTCTTAGTTTCCCAGGTACCCAAGAAACAGGAAAGTCTAGATGCTGACCCAGGATAAAGAATATGAATGACAGTACCATCTGAACAACAAAAAATCCTCTGTATAATCCAGAAAGAGGCCAGTGTGGCTGCTCTGAAATGTTCAATGAAGGTGGGTTGTCCTTTCCCTGTCCCCAGACACTCACAAGCGCTACTATTCACATACCTAAGGGCTTTTTGAGGAAGGCTCACACAAATAAAGCCTAGGAACCTGAGGTAGCCAATATCTAAATAGCTTCTCTAAGGCAAGAAAACAGTAAGTCCAGTGCTATCAGCCCTGACCTGGTCAAACCACTCAAAGATTGTGACACTGGGTGTGTATGTGTGCGCACATGAGTGCAGGTGTCTGTGGAGTCCAGTAGAGGTCGCCTGAGTCCCTGAGCTGGAATTACAGGCAGTTATGAGCCACCTGATGTGGGTTCTGGGAACTGAACCCAGGTCTTCTGCAAAGGCAGTATGTGCTCTTAACTGTTGAGCGATTTCTTCAGTTCCCCGCTCACTCCACAGCAGAAGAAATTTATGGACAAGAAGTTATCATAGGTGGTGGTGCACGCCTTTAATCCCAGCACTTGGGAGGCAGAGGCAGGCGGATCTCTGTGAGTTCGAGGCCAGCCTGGGCTACAGAATGAGTTCCAGGACAGGCTCCAAAGCTACACAGAGAAACCCTGTCTTGAAAAAACAAAACCAAAAAAAAAAAAAAAAAAAAAAGTTATCATAGACATTAAAAGGTGGCAGATATGTCCACGGAATACTGCAGGACTTTGGTGCCTTTATGAATTTTGTGACTGATAGGTACGTAGAGATGGCAATTAGTAGGCACCAGAATATTAGAATGGTAGTCATACGGGGAAACAGTACCATCATGTTTTAAAGTCTTGGACCAAGTTTAAAGAAAGGAACGTTCAGCAGAGAAGTCCACATCCCTCCCCAGCGGGCCTGTTTTCCTATGGTATAAAATTGGGTCATGCACATTTTCATATGAGACTTTTTGCTAAATATATTTGTGCAATATTCAAAGTAACATCAGCAACAACAAAACCAGTAACACCAATACATGCTTACTACACTCCAGAGGGTTCTCCTACCTTCCATCGCCCTTCTGGCTGGAGGCTGAGCCCACAGACTGGCCGACCTTTGAAGACAGTGACTCCTTTACTAGTTAGGTGGTTGTGAAGGGCCTGGGGCAACATCTCCAGCCCTCCACGGAGTGACCACTGGCTCCATCGCTCAGCCCGGGCCTGACGAATTAATGAGGAATCTGGCTGTGGACTCCGTCCTAAAAGGAGGCAAAACATATACTATCAAAAATAGTACCCCTTGTATGAAGTGCCTCACTTTGTCAGGCTTTATATTTCACCCTTTGAACCAACCACCGCCCCCTCACCTGCCCCCAGCAGCAGCCCCAGTAATATGGACCGGTGGGTTTGCTCAGCTTGGAAGAGACTGGGAAAGCAGGAGCGGACACTGAGTTCACGGCTGTTGCCTGCAAACACTCCTCGGCAAAGACTGTCCATGGCTAAAGAGGCCACCTTAAGGATAAGACTGGGTCTGAGGGGCCAAGGAATAAGCCACCCTGACTGATTTTCATTGCCCCTGCTTGGGAGGGAAGAGGGAAGGAGAGAGTTTGTATTGGGGGGTGTTCCCATTGTAACACAAGGATGGGAAGGAAAAAAGGCATTTATTCCCAGGACTGAGATTTGGAGATTCCAACAACAGAAAGAGGACATCCCTAGACGCGGCAGCTGATTTAGGAAGGGAGAGGTTTGAGACCACCTCTGAGCAGTGTCACCTCAGGTCCAAGGCGGCGCTGGGCAAAACTGTGCACAGTCTCATCAGGCTCTTTGCCCCTGGGCTTCATCAAATCCCTCAGCCCAGCCCAAAACAGAGGTTTGGAGAAGGGGGGTGAAGGACGGAGTAGCCCCCTGCATGGAGGAAGTCATGGTGAAAAGAAAGCTCCCGAGTCACCTTCCCAGCTCCTGGGGGTTATTTTCATTCATTTAACCCCTGTGGCCGGAAAGGCTGACAGGAAACAAATGGAAGGGATGTACAGTTGGGAGGTGAGCTGTTACCTGAGGCCAGAGGGTAATGGGTGCAGAGCACCGCCGACATACAGGAACCTGTTCTGGGCAGCTGGGTGATTCCCTCGGACAGGCAAGACTTCGGACTCCAAGCCAAGCTCAGAAACCTGTTCTCCACAAGCCCTCAGGAAGAGGAGACACTAAGGAAAAACTGGCCCCACGAACGTCTTTTCCCCTCTGCAACTCTATCCCTTTGGAAGAATCTCCTCCACTACCTGTCCTATACAGTCCATAAGATGCTCACCAGGAGCAGAGTTCGGGCTCCCAGCACTCCAGCCGGCCTAATTCCTCGAGGTCCAAGTTCAAAGATCGCACCATCTGATCCTCGGACCGAGCGGATCCAGCCTCCCAAACGCTTGCTGCCCTCCAGTAAGATCACCTGGCACCAAAAGTGAGACACTGTGGGTGCAGGGAAAAGGCACTGGGGATGGGGGGGGGGGGTGGGCTGCACATTCCACGGGACAAAATCTATCCAGTTTTTGCTGGAAATGTTGAGTATCAAAAGAGTCTCTCTCCGGTTCTAGTGGGGACTCACTTTCGGAGGGCAGGGGCCTCGGATCAGATGATAACTTGCGGCCAATCCACTGATACCTCCACCAAGCACGATCACAGTCCGGCCCATTGTAAGGCCTAGGGGAAAGGTGGAGAAACCCGGCAGAACTGGAGGCACCGTGTTTTACCACTGCAGAAACCCCCACTGGTCCCGTACCCCCACCTCTGGGCACTTACTGATTTGTGAGCATTTAAGGCAGGGCGCGCCTGTAAGTGCTGGTGGAAGAGTCAGGTCTTCGTTCAGAGGCCAGGACTTACCCACGAGATAGGGTGAACCAGAGAAAACGAGTGATAGAGAGGCCCTAGGACCAGTCTCTCCTGTCAGTGTGCAGATAAGGCCCACGCCCACGCTATCTCCCCAGCTCAAACCCTCCGGGGGCCCAGAATTCGGCAGCACACGGTTTCCCCAGGCTTAGCTGGTGAGCAGGTTCAAGTGTGGTATCCCCGCCCCTAACTTTTCGGGGTCCTCCGACTCTCCGTCCACTCCATTCTGGCGGCCCGGAGCGGCGCTTCGCTTTACCGCGTCAGGATTGGTGGGTCCTGGAAGGCAGGTTCTGGATTGGCGAGCTCTGGATACATCCACCAATGAAAACGCCGGATTGGCAGTGACGTAGCAGCCACTTCCAGAGTCCGCTCGGTGGAGCAGGTTAACCGGTTCGTTGCCTAATCAGAGTTAGTTGCAGTACCCGGCGCTGCCTTCCCCAGGGTCAAGAGAGCGAAAAGCTGAACCCGGGAGCTAGCTAGCATTCCCCAGCTCCAGCTTCCCAGGCTTGCCGGGAGAACCCTGGAGGGAGGGCCCCATGAGCCTTGGTTGGCGGGAGAGACACTCGGAGGCCAGTCCGTGGGGAGGTGGCTCTATAAACAGCTCTTTGATGTTAGCAACAGTCAGGGCCTACGGGAGCTAGGGCCGCCGGGCAACGAGAACAGTGTTTGTCAACAGGGCTTCTTGGGTGCCTTGCTCTCGAGGGGCAGTTCCCCTCTCCGGCACAACCTGGCGTGCCAATGCCTGCACTCTAGTTTGAGGCTTCTCCGCGGCTTCCCAAGTCTCAGGGTTTGTCTTCCTAGTACCACTGAACTGTTAGGGCACAAGTGTGGGGCCTGCTCCATCCCCGTCCTTTCCCTTCTGCTCCGAGAGCGCCCCCGTCTGTTCAGAGACGGAATCGGGTCCCAGAAAGGCTCCAATGGAACCAAATTCTGGATCCCCGGTCCCTCTTCCCGCAGATACAAGCGCGAACATCACTTTTTCTTAATAAATTTATTCACAAAAAGTGAGACTGCAGAGGTTCTGGGGGCTGTACATGGTCAAGGGCCTGGTGAGCTCTGTACATGGGGCAGGAAACAAGGTGGAAGGGTGCTTCTTAATAAAAAAAATAATGGGAGCTACAACCACCCTCCCTCCCCGATTAAAAAGACACAAAAATAGACGTCTCTGAGGTAAATGGGGAGCCTGGGGGCTTAAGGGTGTTGAAAAGGTCTTCACAGGTGCCGGGGCTTCAAGACGGTGTCACAGGCACCGAGGTGGCTCCTGCGTCAGTTGGTAGAACAGCACGTAGCCTTCACTGGATGCCACCTGATTTTCACTGACAGGGGAGACACTGAAAAGGGACATGGGGAATGGCTGTAGTCACTCCTGTGTGTTCCCCCTCCTCCTTCCCACAAGACTCCACCTCAGGGTACCGGGGTAGAGCTCAGGAGAGAGACTCCACCTATCCCTTTGTCAGGATCTCATCTTTTGGGGCCTCGTAGGCGGGGAAGGCGCCAGGGCTGCAGTGGGATGGGGCGGGAGTTGATGAAGAGGCCGTGCTCACCGGGAGTCATTGTAGACATGCCAACCGGTCTGGCAGCGGCACAGGGCTGTGTAGTGCCCGTAGTGGACACTCCCAGAGTGGTTGCAGAGGGCGTAGAGCTGGTACACGGGGCTTCCTGCGGGTTAGAGCGGCTCAGTTTCTACACTCAAGAGCTGTGTCCCCCTCCTGAAGGGTCCTTAGGACATTGCCCACCGGACTCACCCGCCTTGTCACTGGCAAAGTCCCCTAGGCTCAGTCGCTGCAATGGGAAGTCTACACCTACTGAACTTTTCTTGATGGAGCCTCGGGAGGTGGAAAATCGATTCAGATCTAAGCCCTGGTTAAGGAGCATTTGGGGGAGGAGGGGGGCTGAGGGTCTCTAAGGGAGCTGCAGGGATAAATTCAGTACCCTCCATTCCCCCAACAGGTCCTGAAAGATGGCAGAGAAAGTTGGGGTGGCAGGTTTTTCCCAAGGAAAACTCAAGGAAGGTGAGGAAACAGAATGTATGGGAGATATCTTAAGAGAAATAAGAACTTGAAGATTAGGATATGGAGCACGAGGATTCGGGGGAATCTTTGTACTGTCAATTTTTTGGTACTCCGTGTTTTCTGCCGGCATCGGTCACACACCTAAATAAACAGCAGATAGTGTTAGATCAATGTGCTCTCGCCTCAGCTGGTTTTTCTGACACCCCAATTCACATATAAATTTAGTATGTTTCTCATCGCTTTGCCCTTCCCCTTTAGCGTAGGCATACTACGACACATCTGAGACCCTAACACACACCCAGACATGGCATGTTATCCCCATACTGAGGAAGCATGCATCTCCTTTTTTCCAGACCGACTCCCCCAGAACCCCCACCACTGTAAACCCCCACATACTGGGGCATTTTCCGACTCTAGCTCTTCTTCCTTGGTGAAAAGGCTGAAACAATCTCGCAGAGACACTTTGCCCCCAGCAAATCCTTTCTGGGGGAAAAGGGGAAGTAAGGGTCAGCAGATTCTGAATTCCCCACCCCCCATTTTTTTTTTTAAATCTTTTATCTTTTTATAATCCAGGCTTCAATTCTGCTTTAGAGGTCCACATAGTTCCCACCCACACGCAGGGGTGGGTCACAGAACCCATGTTCCATCTACCCCCGGAATCCTCTGGAATCCCACCTTGGGAATGGGCAGGGACAGGTCACAAAAAACCTCGAAGGTCGTGGAGCGATACCCACAGGCCTGGCACTTGAGGCAACTTTTCAGCTGGCCCACAAATAGGTCTAGATAGAAGCAAAAAGGCAGGGGAGAAAGTCACTGTTGGGTGCTTAAGGTGTTTTCTGGGAATCCTGTCTCTTCCCACTCCTTTGCTGGATCCGCCTTTCTAACTTCAACACTGCCACCCAACTCTCCACACCATTTCACATCCTCATCATCCAGCTTAGCTCTCAGTCTTTCATCTCCTGAGCCCAACCCCACTGCTTTGCCCCATTCCATACCCACAATCTTGCTGTCTTCTCGCTCCAGGTAGCGCTTCCACATTAAGTTGGCTCGGTCATCATCACTAACAGATGAAGGGAAGGGAGGGGGCGCCCATGAGAAGGCTGTAATACTGAGAAGCCATTGAAATTATCCACAGAGCCCTAATCCCTATCCACATACCAGCCCCTTCCCTAAATTTCTAGTCAAAGGAGTAATTTTTTTCTAGAAACTTTCTGGGGAAATCCAAGATGAGAGAAAAAAGAATATATATAAAGGAAGAATGTCATCCTTCCTCTAGAAGCCCCATTGGTATATTGTATTGTAAAAGGTCCCTCCTTTCCCAATTTAGTGACATCCCTAACACTATTTTATACCTCGATCTGCATCCTTCCACTTCCCCCCTCTTCCCCCCTTCCGTCCTTTCTTGTACTTACAAGCCATTTTTTTCTATGCTAAAGGGTCTCCCCTAGGTACTACCTTTCCAGTTTCAGTTAGCTCAGTTCTGTGAAGACTGAGTACTACTGACAGAACTACTGGAGAGAAGAGCAAGGGGGAGCAAGCCTTACCTTAACTCAGGTTCCTCATGCAGAGCCCCTCCTCGGCGAGGTGGAGAGGGAACTGGACCACTGGCCAGGATTGGAGGTGCCCGGCGGCCTCGTCGGTTGATTTCAAGGTGCAACCGCTCCATGAGGAGCTTCAGGAACTCTTGGGCATCCTGCTGGCTACAGCCAGACAGAATATGGACAACTGATCCCCTCTTAGTCCACACACAGTATCCCCTGCCCAAATATGGGTCCCTACTTCCTCAGTGTAGAAAATCTCAAGGCTCAGAACAAGGGTGCTGTACCCCTGCTTGGCCCCAGCCCCAGACTTGGTCAGAGAGAAAGCCTATCCTCTGTTTCCCCACCTGTATCCAGAGAAGGAGGGAACGTATTTCTGGAAGACAGCCCGGAATCGAGTAGGATTCACAGCTTCACAGGAGTCAGGGTGCCAGAGGGCACCAATCACATCTGCAAAGGCTGTTGGTGTGACAGTGGCGAAGGAATACAAAGATTAGTGTCTAGAAGAGCAGGCAGGAGGAGATTCAGTGGCTAGAAAACCTCTCAGGATGGAGGAACTGGGAAAATGGGTGTGACTGTCAGGCTGAAGGCCTGGGAACCATATGCCTTGGGGGATATAACTGAAAGGGTTGGGGGAAGAGAACAGGAGATCAGGAGTTGTTGCCCACCTTCCGTGAGCTCCTGGGCTCGGCCTCCTCCAGGCACCTCTTGCCGGAAGTCCCTTCGAAGACAAAAGTCTCGAAGAGGCCTTGTGCTGCTCAAACACTGTAGCACGGCATTCAGGAAACACTGGGAAAGCAGCAGGGACTGTCATTACCTTTCCAGTCTGTGCCCACAAGCCTTGAGAGAGAGAGCTTCAGTGCTCTCCTCCGTGCCTTCCCCAGATCCGCAGGTTGTCTCCACCCCCAACACCATTTAACATTCCTTTTACAGAGAAAGGACAGGAAAACGGCTCTTACTGTATTTCCCAGATTGCGGAGACCAACATGACCAGAGCCCAGAAGCAGTGTGTGATGAGCCTAGAAGGTCAGAGTACGGTCACATTCTACCTGGCACTTTCAGTAACATGCTGCTGAATGTCTCCCCCCCCTTATTTGTGCCCCAACTCGACCCTCTTTCCCTCACTGGTCTTCCTACCTCATTAGTCATGAGTAGTAAACCCATCACAGCTGAGTGTACCACGGACTCGGCCATGGCTGTCACACCTAGTCCCCGTTTACTCCGCTGCCCAGCTAGCCGGCGCTGCAGCTCCTGGGGCAACTCCCCGAGCACTGGCATGGTTGCCCAGCTGCTCCCCACCCCCACTTTACTGCCCCCCAATCCCCCTCCTGCCCCCGTGGCCCCTTCTTGCACCCTCTCCCGCTGGCTCCAACAGCAAGCAGCTTAGCTCGCTTAGCTCAGGAAATGGGCAACCACATCAGTAGGTGCCCGAACCCCGCCCCTCCTCAGCCCAGGTGCTCGAACCCCGCCCCTCCTCAGCCCAGGGATTAATTAGGTCTAGGCCCAGTCCTAGGAGAGAAGTTGCCTTAAAAGGGCGGGCCTAAGGACCTGAAGAAGAATTCTAAATAGTTCGGTTAATTCCCTAGGGACCGGAATGGCACACCAAGTTGGAGAATCACATACAACCCAAAATAATATCTAGAAGGCCTCAGAAAGGAGAAGAGTCCACTGGTGTAATGAGGGGTTGTCAAAGGGACTTGGAGAGGGGAACAGGAAAGCCATATCGGGACAGGAGAGTTTAGGGCAAGAGGAACATGAGCATGGGAGACCACATGTGCTGGCAAGTCCTCACCATCTTGTCCTCAGAGTAGAAAGGCTCAGAGGGCCGGGCAGATATCATGTGGAAGGAGCCATGGGAAGTAGGGGGCTCTGTCCGTATGCTGAGCAGGGTAGGGGGGCCAGGGAAGCCCCCAAGACGCCGGAGAGAAGTGCTACGTCTCAGAGTGGGTGGTTCAGGCCGGAGTGCCAAGCGGCTCAGTGCAGCCCCTAGCTCGCCAGTGCCACGGTGCCCTCCCAAGGCAATGCCCATTGGACGCAAGTCCCCACTGCTCACAGACTTGGAACGGGCTAAGTTGGTCCGGGATGGGAGAGGCAGAGCCACAGTTGGGGGTGGTGAGCCAGGCAAGGGAACCCCATGATCTGCTCGAAGGGGGCCTCTAGGACGAGAGCTTGAGGTCCGACCCCGACCCAGCTCCAGTTTCTTGAGCCTTTCATCTGGGGGACCTGGCCTGGGAGGCAAAGGTCGTAACATGGAGTTCGGCCCAGAAACTGGGTTTCGGCGCTCCTTGCTGCGGGCCCGGGGAGGAAATGGTATCTTGGCTCCCACTCGGGGCTGTACACTGACAGGTGGCTCTCGAGTCCGGCCCAAGCGGTGCTCAGAAGCCTGGGGCATTGTGGACACCGCAGGCTGGACCTGAGAAGAACAGAGGGTCAGCATTTGAATTAGAAAGACAGAGAAGATATAGGCTGCCATGCAAGCTAGCTTCTACATGTACCAAGGGCATGAATCACATCTATAAAATCAGTTCTTGTATCCCCAGAACTTAGCAATGTTTGACACAAAGAAAATACTTAGTATCCCTTGAATAAACTAACGACTGAACAGTAGCCATTATTTTGACCTTTCACGCCCCACCCCCTCTACAGAATACAGATTTACTGAAGAGCCAGTGGTAGTCCCAATCTCAGCAGCTCTTATAATCTACAAACTCCTAAAAATCCTCATAGCTGGCTAGTCAAGTGAGATATGCCCCAGACCTGGGACCATAGATGCAGGAATCAGTCCAAAAGACATCATTTCCAACCTCAACCCTTGCCCCTCTGGGTTGCAAAAGAAGCCGATTAAATGGGTGATTTGCAATCCACTCCCTCCTCCAGTTCTGGGCTCCTACTTGGTATTGGGGCTCAAGGGGCAATAGTTTGAGCTGGAGGACGAACTATTTGACCCCTAATTTCTGCACCTCTCCCACCACAGTGGGGTTTTACCCGGGTCCGCCCCCCTCGAGGGCAGAAAGGCCGAGGCCGCTGATTGGCTATGGGGTCCGGCGGCATATTCCCCGCGGTCCGAGAATGCTGTTCTTCCAGCCCAGTTCTCCCAGGCCCGGCTGGGCACCGCGAGCCTCTCCCTTTGTGGTGAACGTCCTCTGGGGTCTGGATCCGTCCTCCCTCAGCTCCCCCACCCCACCCCGCCATAACGTCCCGGCCCATACCTGCCCCCCGGTGAGGCGGCGGGGGAGGCCAGCCGGGGTCCAGCTCCAGCTCAGGGCCACCCCCTCATAACCCCGAACAGCCTCCCCGCGGGCCGGGCTGCAGCTTTAACCCCAGCTGTTGCCCAGCTTGCTCCCGCCGCAAGGGCCACCGCCATCTTTGTTGGTGCCGCCTGGCCACCGGCCACCGGCTTCACAGTCTCTTAAGGCGCCTGCGCGCCCACACTCGGAATCCTCCCACCCACCCCCTCGGCGCTTGCGTGAGCCCGCCCCCACGGCTCCCAGACCGACACCATGGAAACGCAGCCAACTTTAGAACCACTAGTTCCCTGCCGGGTGGTGGTCTTTAAACATTACTGCAAGTCCCTGAGGGCAAGGCCCCTCATCCTGTCATGTGGTCCATAGGGATGAAGAGCCGAAACACCGAATAACGGAAGGGCTTGCAACAGAGATTCTTTCCAAACAAGAGGGATGCATCGTGGAAAGCTGCATGCAGGTGCAGGTCCAGGTCCAGCCCGAAAACCAATAGAGAAGCATTTAGCACTCCATCTAGGGGTGGAAGATCCCTAGTGGGCATAGAACGCTGAAGCTGTAAAACCCATTCTTCAAGCTCCTTTGCAGGCTCAGGCAGTAAGGAAAGCATGGCTCACTGCTAAACGGCAAAAAGCAAATAACAACAGGGAAAGAAATGGATTTTCTCCCATTTGTTAGGCGTTGAGAGGACGTTCATGTCCCCCTCCCAACCTAGCATAGTTGTTCATGTTCCTCCATATTTTGCTTGTTCACCTTGTTAAAAGCCATCAGTGAGAACCAAAGGCTACATACATCGGAAGCAGCTTTTATTGACAGGTTGTTTCCAGAAACCAAAAAAGCTATGAGCTGTCAGTTAACGCCCAAGTTATGCCTCCAAGATGCCTCCAGGGTTCCACTTGGAGAAGGGATACAAACTGCCTATTTCAAGGCCCAAGTCTTTCACCTCCCTGTACAGCTTAACTTAGAAACTTTGTGACCTTACCCTATTGTTGGGTTTTTGGGTTTTTTCCCCCCACTCCAGCTACTTTGTAACAACCAGAGGTGACCCATCAAAAAATCATGAGTAAGAAGAACGTTTCACAAGAAAACAGGAATACAGCCTATCAAAAATCCCTCTGTCCTGCCTCAGTGGCTTGATCCTTCATTGGTTGCATTTTTCTTTGTGCTGGATTACACCCTTCTGAATCAGATCAGGGACTTCCACTGCCAGCCAAGGACCCAGCTGCAACACAAGGGAAATCTGTGAGGTTTACTACCATAGTCAATGCCTCTTGTTCCACCTGAACCTTCTTCCCAGAGACTCTAGGAGAACATGCCCAAGGCACAACACTGTTACTCCCTTAGTCTCAGCTACATTTCTGGTACTGCTTAGGTCATGAACCCCTCCCTCTTCCTCTCATACACCAAGAATAACAAACTTACCCCTAGTGCCATGAGATGAGCTAGTCCAAACTTGGGCACATTCCTGGCCCACAAAGGTTTGAAATGATCAGTCAGACATATTTTGCCACCCCTATGAAAAGGACAAGAGGAAGGTGTTGACACACAAAACTAGCCATAATGCATAGCAACCTCTTGGGAACACAGGAAGATTAGTGCTCGGAACTGAGAAAAAGGTCAGCTAAGCACTTTGCATAGGCTCAGCATAGGGAAACCTAGACTCCCTCTAGACTCTGGAGCGGCACCCTCTGGGGAAACCTGTCTCTTGAGCTCCTCCCTAAGGCTTTCTTTGCTCTTTCTCATCTTGTCAGTCCTACCTGTACATCTTTGCTGTCTTTCCATCCAGCTCAGGGACTGCAATTTCTGGAGCAGTAGTGGGATACGTGATAGGAATCTGGAGGAATTACAAAGCCTTCATAAAACAGAGAATCGAGAGAGAAATGAACTTGTCTAACTGAACATATATATTTCTTGGTTGAACTGCTTGTTCAGCAGGTCCCCCAAGCAGCATGTACATGTTGGGATTCTAGACATAGAGATTAGTAACTGTTACATGTCTGCTTCGAACCTCAGCTTTTCCCCCTCCCATTTCAGAAGTTTTATTTAGTCCCTTCAAGAAAGTTTAGCTTGATAACAATCATCTAATCAATCCCTTTCTACTAACCTTCATACTTCCCATTCTATCACACTCACTTCAAACTCGATGTCAAACTCATATTTGAGTAAGTCATGGATGTACCAGCATTTTCCAAACCACCTGTAACAAAGACCAAACCTCAGTCCAGTCAGCCCATTCCCATCATACTCAAATGGCTTCTTTATTTAGGACGCCAAGCTGGAAGACTCATAGGTCAGGAATTAGGGAATCCTAAACTGATGCATGGCAACTTTGGGTTAGTTACGGAATACCAAATTGCTTCAGCTAGGTGAGGAATCTACCCAGACCTCCTAAGAGGGCCTACTTACCGGGTCCCTTCCTTGTTGGACTCCAGTCGGAACCAATCATTGTCTGAATTCTTGTTGTTCTCCACATACTGAAAGCAGAAAATGGAATCTTAGAAAAGGGAGCTGGAACTAGGCGGTGGTGGTGCACATCTTTGATGCCAGCACCTGGGAGGCAGAGGTAGGAGGAACTCTGAGTTCGAGGCCAGCCTGGTCTATAGAGCAAATTCCAGGACAGCCAGGACTACAAAAAGAAACCCTGTCCAAAAAAAAAAAAAAAAAAAAAAAAAAAGAAAAGAAAAGAAAAGAAAAGCAATAGAAAAGGGAGCTGGAGCCAAGGCTAGCCCCTCTTCAAAAGTGAGATTAGGGGGCTGGAGAGATGGCTCAGAGGTTAAGAGCACTGACTGCTCTTCCAAAGGTCCTGAGTTCAATTCCCAGCAACCACATGGTGGCTCACAACCATCTGTAATGAGATCTGGTGCCCTCTTCTGGCCTTCAGTCATATATGCTGTATATGTAATAAATAAATCTTTAAAAAAAAAAAAAGAAATTTAAAAAAAAAAAAAAAGTGAGATTATTAGCTGGGCGGTGGTAGCGCGCACCTTTAATCCCAGCACTCGGGAGGCAGAGGCAGGAGGATCTTTGTGAGTTCGAGGCCAGCCTGGTCTACAGAGCAAGATCCAGGAAAGGCGCAAAGCTACACAGAGAAACTCTGTCTCCAGGAAAAAAAAAAAAAAAGTGTGATTATTTTTATTTTCTTTTTTAGTATACTATTCACAATTTTTCAGACATAAGCAAAATGAAAGAAAAGGCTACACAAGTAAGCTCAGTGCTCTCCCAGAGCAGAGAACAGAATGTCTAAGTTCCCTACAATAAAGCAAGCACAAAATATTTGGAGACTCAGGGTTATTTTCTCACTTCTGATAGTGTCTGTCCTCAGCTTCAAACTCACTTAGCCATACACATTATTCCTGGAGGATCTTGTGGTGGCTTTTATTAGCAGCCACAAGTTAGTGACTCTCCAATCTTTATCTTTAGTTCAAGTCTTTCGTCAGAATTTCTGATTCTAGTATCCAACAGAATGTTTCAATTTATACCTTTTTGTTGTTGTTTTGTTTTTCAAGACAGAGTTTCTCTGTGTAACCCTGGCTGTCCTGGAACTTGTTCTGTAGATCAGGCTGGCCTTGAACTCACAGAGATCCACCTGCCTCTGTCTCCCAAGTGCTAGGACTAAAGACAGGCGCCACTACCATCCAGCTTCAATTTACACCTTTTTCTAACAGAAAACAGAAACTTAGCACTTCCATCTGGATTTCATACTGTGTCCCGCCCCTCTTCCTCTTCAGGGACTCCTGTCCAGGCTAGCCTCAACCTACCTTATGTGACTAAGAATGACCTTGAACTTTTTGATCCTCCTGCACCCCCTAAGTGCTGGGATAACCACTACACACATTTTTTTTTTAAAGATTTATTTATTTATTATGTATACAGAAGAGGGTGCCAGATCTCATTGCAGATGGTTGTGAGCCACCATGTGGATGCTGGGAATTGAACTCGGGACCTCTGGAAGAGCATTCAGTGCTCTTAACCTCTGAGCCATCTCTCCAGCCCCCACTACACACATTCTCAGTTTCAGGTGGCAGTCTCACTCAGTCACTAAACCAAAAGACCAGCCTGCATCCTTGCCCTTCCCCTTCCTTTTCCCTGATAGTATTTCATGATGTCCTGCTGATTTCAGTTTCTGCTATTTGTCTGTTACAGGGTCTCTCTGTGGCCAGGGCTGGCACTAAACTCTCTGAAATTCTCTCATGCCTCTGCCTCCCCTGCACTAGGTTTATAGGTATGCACCGTAACACCCAGCCTTAGTCCTGGCCCAATTTTTACTCTTTTTTTTTTTTTCCTCGATAGGGTCTCACTAAATTGCTCAGGCTGGCCTTGAACTCACTCTGTAACCCAGGAAGGCTTTGGAATTGTCCAGGCTGGCCTCAAACCTATGGTCTTTCTGCCTCAGCATCTCATCTGCTGCAATTACAAGTTCTTATCCCATGCTGTTTCTAGCTTGCATTCCTTTGCTCAGGCTGTCCTTATATTGTTTTACAAAAGAAAAAAAAAAACTTCCAAAAATATTTATGTGTGTGAATGATTTTTTTTTTTCTGCCTGTATGTACACCACATGTAAGCCTGGTGCCTGAAGAGACTAGAAGATGGCACCAGATGCCCGGAAACTGGAATTATGGATGATTGTGAGCCACCATGTAAGTGCTGGGAACCAAACCAGTTCCTCTGCAAGTGCAGTAAGTGAGCCCTATCTCCAGCCCCTGTCCTTACGTCTTGAGTATCTTTTTTCCTACCCTTATGTTTTATATGCATATATATATATAGTGTGTACCCATGCCAAGGTGTGCATGTGGTAATCAGAGGACACCCAAAGGAGTCAGTTCTCTCCTTCTACTATGTGGGCTCTAGGGATCAACTCAGGTTGTCAGGCTTAGTAGCACATGCTACAGTTTATAAACTGAGACATCTCTCTCTGGTCCCTGTGTTTATACTTTAAGTTTCAATTCAAGTTTTACTACTTCTAAGAAGCCTTAACTTAGCAAACTAAAGTTGAATTATACAACTCTCCTCATACTCTCAAAATATCCTAGTTATGATTCTGTCTCTCCACTTAAACACAGTACAATACTGTTTCTGTCAACCTCAGAAGGACCCTTCTTATTTGGCTTTATATATGTACCCTTCCTAGGTACTAGGAACACAATAATATGTTTTATTGTTGTTCTGTTTGAGGCAGAATCTCATGTAGTCCAGACTTCCTTTGAATTCAGAATGACCTGAATTTCCAATCCTCCTGCCTCCACGTCCTGAGTGCTGAGAATGCATGAGCCACATCGGTTTATGAGGTGCTAGGGGTAGAAGCCAGGACTTCTTGCATGCTAAGTAAGCACTCAACCAATTTCTCAGTGAAGCAATATATAAGGCAGGAGATCTGCTGGAAACCATCATAAAGAGTGTAATCTTTCTCTTCCTACAAGAGAAAGATTAGCTCAAAAGGTAGCTAATTTATAACTAGAAGCACCAATCTCTAACTCTCTACATCTAACACCTTAAGTTTTCAGTTGACATTCATTCCTTTCAATCATTCCATTCATTTCATCATGAAGGATGAAAGAAGGTCAGCGATGGACAGAGACTTTGGGCTCTAAGAAGTGCTTTTGACCCGCTACTCCATTCAGCACAGCAAACACCTGGGGCGGGAGAGACACGTCACCTTCCAGGAATACTGCTGTTTTTTTCCTTCAAAGTCCAGCCCTACTGTGCGTCTAACCAGAATCTCCTCTGCATCCTCCCTCCGTCCACCCGTAATCCCCCAGCCCCCAAATAGTCGCATTTATAAGAATTTATAAACTTAAAAACCGGAAGCAGCTTCCACACGGCGCCAATTCCTGAGGACACCTTAATACCCGCCACCCCTTTGCTACGAGGTCAACCACAGGAGTAAAACTGACCCGGATAAGGGACTGATATTCCTCTTTTAGTCGCTGCACCCACAATTCTCGATCTCGGGGTCCGGCGTTAGTCTTCAGCACCGGGATCTCAGACACGACCCGCCGGGTGGCTTCATCCGCCATCTTGGACCAGGGCACAAGAAAAATGCGGAAGTGGAGTTCCTTGTTACTTACTCAGGGCTTCGCCATCTTTACTATGGGAAGATGAGGCGTTGTGTTGCTTTACATCCGTCTCTGAATGCACGCTTTATTTAATTTTTTGGTAAGAAAATAAAATTGACTCACTAGCGTGAACGTCCGGAAAAACAGAATAAAGGTGTGTTACTCTGTCCAGAATATGGCACCTATCATTAAACCGCCGGAGACTGCTCAACGAGTGACTTCCGCTCATGCTCAGAAACGATCTTGGGAAAACCCAAGACCTTCCCGAACTTGCAAAGTTGTTAGAATATCAGGTTTTTCTGGACACTCTTCAAAGTACTGTCTCCTAAAATGCACAATTTACGTGTTTGTGCTTCAGAGTCACTTCCTGAGTTTCTGCATGCCCTGAAGAATTAACACAACTGAATTAGGAAGGACAGGTGCTTGTTTGTTTTTAAAGGGGGCGGTGTTTCATGTTTCCCAGGCTGGCCTCAGACTCACACAGAATGGCCTGGAGCTCCTCTTGCTTATGGAACAAACAAACAAACAAACAAACAAAAATAAACAAACTAACAAACAAAAAACCCTGAAAGATAAAACATTTTGCAACGAGTTACTGAATATATTTTGTGTGCTATGAACTAAGCATATAGACATAATTCAATCCTGGATGAATTCTCCCAAATGGCTAGAGGACAGTCACTGAATGCCTATACTCAGCCTAAGACAAGTCTTCTGGTAACGTTTTGTAGTTGTTTTTGAGACAGGTTCTCACTATGTAGACCAGGCTGGCCTCCAACTCACAGAGATCTGCCTGTCTGCCTCCCAAGTGCGCACTGGTTAGTTTCTAAATTCATTTGATGCTAAGAAATCTCACAGAGAAACCCTGTCTCGAAACCCCCCCCCCCCCAAAAAAAAAAGAAAAGAAAAAAATCTCAACAAGGCATAGTGGCCCACACTTGTTATCCCACAGGTGGGGTAGGGGAAATGGGCAAGACAGGTAGATTGCCATAACTCAATCTAAAACAAAGACAAACCAAAACAAAAGCCCGTATGTGGTGCACACCCTGTGGTGGTGCACACCTTTGATACCAACACTTGGGAGCATCTTGGTGAGTTTGAGTTCACATAGGCAGTTAGCGCCTGTCTCAAAGAAAACAAGTACAAGAAATGTGAAAACAGCTCAAGTGTGTAAAGGTGCTTGTAGCACAACCCTGGCAACTTGAGTTCCATCCTGGAACCCACATAAAGATGGAAGGAGAGAACCAACTCCACGAAGTTCTCTTCTGACCTACATACATGTGCTGGGGCAGGTGTGCCCCTTCAACTAAAATTTAATTTTTTTTTTCTCTCAAGATGGGGTTTCTCTGTGTAACAGACCTGGCCATCCTGGAACTCACTCTGTACACCAAGCTGGCCTTAAACTCATAGAGATCTGCCTGCCTCTGCCTCACAAGTGCTGGGATTGAAGGCTTGTGCCGCTACAGCTGGCCTATTCGTTTGTATTTTATGTGAGTGTTTTCCTTGCATGTATGTAAGGTACCATGTACATGCAGTACAGTGGAGGCCACAAAAGGGCAACAGATCCCCTGGAAATGACATTACAGTAACAGACATTACTTCCATGTGAGTGCTGAGAACTAAATGCCTGTCCTCTGCAAGAGCAGCAAGGGTTCTTACCTTCTGAGCCAACTCTTCAGCACTCTAAATTAAAAAACAAACACACAGATGTATTTTTAACGGCAGAGAACGTAGTGCAGTGTTAGAATGCTTCCCTAGCCTGCACAAAGCCTAGGTTGGATCCCCATTACCACATAAACCATACCTGATGGTGTGTGACTTTTTGTCATCCCAGCCTAGGCTACAAAAAAGATGTTGGGTTTTTCCTTCCCAGATGCTTTCCCTGTGTGGCTTGGTAGAGTGTTTTCTTTTTATTGAGACAAGGTCTATGTAGCCCTGGCTCTCTGAGAATTCTCTATGTAGACCAGGCTGGCCTTGAACTCACAGGATCCACCTGCCCTGCCTTCTGAATGCTGGGATTAAAGGCATTCACTACTTTGCCTGGGCCATAGAGTGTTCTTGTTCTCTCTTCTTCTTTGTTTTGCTCTTTATTCTTTGCTCTTTTGGGGGAGCCCACCACCCAGCTTCCAAATAAACACACACACACAGAGGCTTATTCTTAATTATAAATGTCTGGCCTTAGCTTGGCATGTGTCTTGCCAGCTTTTCTTAACTTTAAATTATCCCATCTACCTTTTGCCTCTGGGCTTTTTTCTTTTCCTACTTCTGCATTCTTACTTTCACTCCTACACCGTGGCTGGCTGGGTGGCTGACCCCTAGCATCCTCCTCTCCTTGTTCTCTTGCTCTTTCTTTCTCCCAGATTTCTCCTTCTATTTATTCTCTCTGCCTGCCAGCCCCCACCCCATCCCCATCTGCCTTGCTATTGGCTGTTTAGCTCCTTATTAGACCATCAGGTGTTTTAGACAGGCAAAGAAACACAGCTAAACAGAGTTAAACCAATGCAACATAAAAGAATGCAACACATCTTTGCATCATTAAACAAATGTTCCAGAGCATACACAAATGTAACACACCTTAAAATAATATTCTACAACACTCTCTTCTGTGTTATTTCATAGCATGTTTTCAGTCTCTGTACACTGTGAATCTGTATTACTCTCATTGATTAATAAAGAACTGACTGGGCTGCTGTGCAATAATCCTGTATACTGTGTGAATATATATCACTATGATTGGCTTAGTAAAACAAGCTGAATGGCCAAGAGCTGAACGGGATAAAGTTAGGCAGGAAAGTCAAACTGATAGGATGAAGAAGGGCGGAGTCAGGAATCACCAGCCAGTGAGAGAATGAGTCAGACATAGAAATTGGGATAGAGGTAAAAGCCACAAGCCTTGGGGCAGCATATATAATAGAAAAGGGTTAAGTTGTAAGAGCTAGTTAGTAACAAACCTGAGTTATTGGCCAAGCATTTGTAATTAATATTAAGTCTGTTATTTCGGAGCAGGTGGCCGGGACAGGAAAACTCCACCTACACTGTCTATAGCTGGGCACAAAGAGATTGGGCAGGATAGCCAGACTAGGAGGCTGCTGGGAAGAAGGAGGGTGGAGTCTGGAGGAATTGCCAGCAGATGCATAGTCACTGATATTTAAAAATCACTGGTTCAAACCTGCTGAGATGGCTCAGAGGGCAAAAGTTCTTGCCACACAAGCCTGAGTTGGACCCTCAGAACCCACATTAAAAATGAGGGACTGTTAGGCAGACTTTTCTTTCCCGCCTGCCAATTCCCAAATAACCAACACAGAGACTTAATATTAATTATAAATGCTTGGCCAATGTCTCAGGCCTGCTACTAGCTAACTCTTAACATTTTTTTTCTTTTTTTTTTTTTCCGGTTTTTTGAGACAGGGTTTCTCTGTGTAGCTTTGCGCCTTTCCTGGAACTCACTTGGTAGTCCAGGCTGGCCTCGAACTCACAGAGATCCGCCTGGCTCTGCCTCCCGAGTGCTGGGATTAAAGGCGTGAGCCACTACCGCCCGGCTAACTCTTAACATTTTAAATTAACTCATATTTCTTATCTACCCTCTGCCATGTGGTAGTACATTCTTTCAACACAGCACACACATCTTGCTTCTCTCTACATCTCTCATGACTCCTCAGACTCTACCCTTCTTTCCAGCATTCTCTCTGTCCTGAAAATCCTGCCTAGCTATCAGCCAATCAGCTTTTTATTGACAATGAAAGCAACACATTTTCACAGTGTACAGAAAGATTATTTCACAGCAGGACTGACTCCATCAAGTTTCACAAACAATGCTGTGTCATGCACAAACATCAAACACAAAAATAATGATAAAAAAACTGATCCATGTGAGATTAAACTTACAATGAGCATGCCCCAATTCAGAAAAAAAATATTTCCTAAAGCCACACTCAAAGAAGTCAGGCAGGATTTTCTTTACAGCAAAAGCCTGTGTCTGGATATAACTAATAAACCTGGGGTAGTACCTCATCCACGTAAGATGTTCTGACCTGTGGCCAGAACTCAGGTCAGTCTGTGACAAATAATCAAGACCATTAATCAGTACAGAAAGTACAAAGAGCCCTCTCAGCAGAACAAAGATCTTCATTGCTTCAGGGTGCAAAACAGGGTAAAACAGGAAGTGGACTATCAAATTTAGTTTTTTTCAGATGGTCTCTTATACATAAATTTAGATTATTTGGGGGGGTTGTTTTGTTTTGTTTTCGAGATAGAGTTTCACTGTGTAACATTGACTGTCCTGGAACTCACTCTGTAGACCAGGCAGTCATAAATTCACAGAGATCTATGCCTGCCTCTACCTTCCAAGTGATGGGATTAAAGGCATGCACCACCGCCACCACCACCACCACCACCTGGCTAGTTTATTCTTGTTTTAAGTAACTTTTATAGAATATTTTTTAGAAACTAAATTCTAAAAGATTACAGGGAGGCCTCAGATTCACCTATTTTCAGGGGAAGAATTCATTTATAAGTAACTGTTTATGGAATGTCTACTCTACTCTAGGTGATGGAGATACGGCAGTGCGCAAGGGACTCAGAGCCCCTGTCCTCATGGAAATGATCCTAACACAACTAAGCAAAGTGGCAGAGCAGGTCTAATTAAAAAGACTCAGTCCTAAAAAATGCACTGATGGAAGACTACTGTTCGGCTGAAGAGTGCCACTGGTGGATGGGGAAGCTCCTGAGAGTTTCTGCTAGGTCCATTGTCAGGCATCACAGGGAAGGCAAGTTTGTAGGACAGAAGGAGATGCGACTATTGTATCAGGGAAAGAAACACTGGATAGGGGGAAAATAAAATTTTAAATAAAACCAGAAACATGTCTTTGGAAACTTTAAGGCATTGATCTGGACCCTATTGCACTGGAAGATTCTTTAAGATGCTTAGGGAAATGCTCTTTATACTATAGAGATGTAGAGTATCAGTATACACAAGTAGCCAGTTTGTAATTTCTTTTAATTATCCTGGGGACATCAATAAGAATTATTGTAAATTACAGTTTGGTCTTTATCATTGCTATAAACTATTAAATTCATACTTATAATCACTTGATAAGAAAACAGTAACTAAAATTCACAGGACAATAATTATGTGCTAGGTATGGTCCTAAATATTTTATGTCTATTAGCTCCTTGAATACTAACAACAGCTCTTCTTAGGTACTTTTATTATCTTCAATTACATATAAAGAAACAGGCTGAGCTGTAGTGACCCATGCCTTTAATCCCAACACTCGGGAGGCAGAGGCAGGCAGATCTCCGTGAGTTTGAGGTCAGCCTGGGCTACAGAGCTAGTTCCAGGACAGCCAGGGCTACACAAGAAACCCTGTCTGGAAAAAACAAAAACTGACTGAAGCGAGATGGCTGGCCCTGGAACAAAAATCTGTGTGCCTGGAAACAAACTTTAGAAGCGATTTCTCCTCACAATATCTTTTTCTTTTCTTTCTTTTTTTTTTTTTTTTTTTACAGAACATTTTTTATTTTTCACTAAGACTTTCCCAGAGGACATAACTAAGCTTGTCACCACCCCTACCCCCCACATAGGGTTAGTGCACTCACTGCTGTAAAGCAGATATACAAACAGTTTCAAGGACTGGAACCAACCTTAACTGGCAAAGAACACTTTCTCTCTGAATTATCATAAAAATGTTTAAGTAAAAAGGAAAGGAAAGGAGCAAAGGGGCAACGGTGGTTTTTAGAATGAAGAGATCGTTCACTATCATGTCATACATTCAATCTTGGCTCTAGTAACAAAATGGAAACAGGATTACTATCATACAAAATGTTCACTACAGCACGCTGTATGCACCTGTTTCAAGCCCACCCTCAGCCCCTAATCCTTCCAACTCAACTATTTCCCAGCCTGTTGGGCCTGTTGAGGAAGGAGCATGTAGATCTTCTCTTTGATCCAGTCTTTGTTATGAGGCTGGTACGTCTGTGTATCAGCTTGGTAAACAGACAGCTGAGATCTGCCAGATCATCGATAAAGTCAAACAACTGACTGATATCGTAGGTGATGGAGGGGCTGTTGGGATTCATTCTCTTCAGATGTTCCTCATACATTTTACAAGCACCTTCCATGCACTCACTCACAGTCAGCGTCAGTCCTGCCTTCTGGTCTCTTGGTAGGCTGTACCAGCAAAATGGTGTGAGACATCGCACCAGAAGCTTTGCTGCAGACGCTGCTAACACCGCCCACGATATCTTTTTTCAAATCACCTGATACGGATCATGGCAACAGCAGTAAAATTGGTGATATCAAACAGATCTAGAAATATTTGTTTCCAATCCAAAGTGGAGTTTTATCTAGTATTTGTCACAAATCTACATATTCTTCTCTTCCAGAGGACTACAACTGCAGGGCAGAGCTTGCTTTGACATCTGACGGCAGGACAATAGTTGCTGCCATCCTTCTGTGGACACCCCCTATGAGTACCAAACCCATCCCTCAACCAGATACTTTGCATAGTAATGAAGAAACATATGAACAAATGCTGAAAACCAAATTAGAAGAAAAAAGGGAACAACTTGAGCAAGGACCTATGATAGAACAGCTCAGCAAGGTGTTCTTCACCACAAAGCATCGCTGGCACCCTCAAGGACAGTATCACAGACGTCATAAGAAACTGAATCCTCCCAAAGACCGGTGACTGCTCTTGATTTTTCAAGCATCAAGGAAATTTTGCTTTGTGTCTTATTTTCCAGCTGAGAAAATGCAAATAGTATATTCCTTAAGATGTTATATAAGAAAATAATAAAAATACCCTTTCCTATTAAAAACAAACCAAAATCCAGAACCCAACCAACTAACCAACCAACCAAACAACCATAACTAAGAAAAAGAAGAAGAGGAGGAGGAGGAGGAGAAGAGGAGAAGGAGGAGGAGGAGAAGAAGAAGAAAAAGAAGAAGAGGAAGAGGAAGAGGAAGAGGAAGAGGAAGAGGAAGAAGAAGAAGAAGAAAAGAAAAGAGACGAGACAGAAGCACAGTAGGTCTGGTGACCTCACACACCACACATCAACTCAATGACAGACCTGGTATTCAATCCTAAGTATAGCCTGGTATACCAGGCTTTTCCTTTAGGGCCACCAACCAGTTCCCAAATCATGACACAGAGACTGATTATTAGTTTTGAATGTTCAGCCTTTTCCCTAGGGGCTTTTAACCTTTCTTTCTGTATGTCCTACTCTTTCTTTTTTAAATTAATTTATTTTTATTTCATGTGCATTGGTGTTTTGCCGTGGGTGTTAGGTCCCTTGGAACTGGAATTACTGAGAGTTGTGAGCTGCCATGTGGATGCTGGGAATTGAACCCGGGTCCTCTGGAAGAGCATCCCTGCTCTTCACCACTGAACCATCTCTCCAGTTCCCTGTATGTCCTACTCTGTTTGCTGGCTAGTGGTTGCCTGGCAGGACCTGGATGTCTTCCTTTCTTTCTCCCTCATTTTCTCCTTCTCCTCTTAAGCCTAGATTCCTCCTCCTATTTATTCTCTCTGGCGGGCAGTCCCACCTATTCTTCTGCCTAGCTATTGGCCGTTCAGCTTTTTATTACCAATCAGGTGCCTTAGGCAGGCAAGGTGAAACAAATGCAACACATCTTTATATAATTAAACAAATGCAGCATAAACAAATGTAACACACCTTTACACAGTTAAAGTAATATTCTGCAGCACAAACAAATGTAGCACATCTTTACATGGCTCTGAGGGTAAGGAGGTTACTGCACAAGTATGAACTCCTGAGTTTGAACCTTCACAACACACCCAAAGCCAGATGTGGTAGTGTGAATCCTGATCTCAGTGCGGCAAAGGGGAGATGAGAGGCACAGACAGGAAAATCTTCAGATGCTCAAAGGCCAGCAATCCTGTTTGCAGTGGTGAATGACAAAAAAAGGAATCATGTCTCAAATAAGGCAGAAGGTGAGGACTGACATTGCAAACCTCCATACATTCACCACGGCATGTGCATGCCTGCATTCACATCACACACACACACAGATACATACACATATCACACACATCATATATACGCACACATCACACATACATCACCATGTATATATACACATATCACACACACCATACACACACACACACACACACACACACATATACACATATTAACACAGGTACACATATCACACACACCACACACACACATATATACATACACATATCACAGACATCATGTACACAGCTACATGTATCATATACGTAGATATACATATATAGAGACACATCATGCTCACAGATATAAATATCACATACACATATATGTAGTTGGTAGAACATGAGACTCGTAATCTCAAGGTCATGGGTTCGTGTCTCATTTTGGGCACCAGATAAAGCATTACTCTAATTATACTTAATGAAAATTCAGGAGTCAGATAGTGGGGTAAGAGCATAAAAGATCAGAGAAGCAAAACACCCCCTTTCCTTCCTACCCGCTCTGTTCCTTCCTCCAGAGTCAGATCCCTCTCCACCCTGCCTTACTACTCCCTCTCCCGTCTGTCCTCAGTCCTCCAAAACCTCTGTCGTTAATTTTGGTCAGTTAGTGGCTAACTCTGACCTCTGGCTCCAAGCAAGCTTTTCTTTGCTTTTTTGTTTTGTTTTTTCGAGACAGGGTTTCTCTGTGTAGTTTTGGAGCCTGTCCTGGAACTCCCTCTGTAGCCCAGACTGGCCTCAAACTCAGAGATCTGCCTGGCTCTGCCTCCCGAGTGCTGGGAGTAAAGGTGTGCGCCACCACCGCCGAGCCCAAGCAGGCTTTATTTGTCAAAACATGATCAAAAAAATCACACAACATTTCCTCCTTCCAGTCTAAAAAAAGAAGAAAAGAAGATTTTTAATTAAAAAAGTAAAACCATATACAATACACACAATAATTATATATAAATGTATACGGGTAAGAATTATATTATCTATGTCCAGTGCATTTGCATTTGACAAATTCAGAGAAAATACATTATCTATCCTATTTTGGAGTTCAAAGTGTTGTACCAAATTCACTTTCCATCTTAACTTGTTTTTTTTGTTTTGTTTTGTTTTGCTTT
The DNA here is from genome assembly GCF_949786415.1 of Peromyscus eremicus. Taxonomy (NCBI): domain Eukaryota; kingdom Metazoa; phylum Chordata; class Mammalia; order Rodentia; family Cricetidae; genus Peromyscus; species Peromyscus eremicus. The sequence goes on along the minus strand of NC_081431.1, from coordinate 23,656,000 downwards.
TGTTTTTTGTTTTTTTGTTTTTTCGAGACAGGGTTTCTCTGTGTAGCTTTGTGCCTTTTCCTGGAACTCACGTGGTAGCCCAGGCTGGCCTCGAACTCACAGAGATCCGCCTGCCTCTGCCTCCCGAGTACTGGGATTAAAGGCATGTGCCACCACCGCCCGGCCCAAACTTGTAATACCAACCCAAAACTATCTTTTTATGTCTCTCACTCTTATACACTTTACCCCTCTTTTATGAGTTTCTTTTCTGAGTCTGGTAACAAGGGAAACCATAACTACATCTAGTCTTCACCTCCATCAGAGACCTGAGAAGGGCGAAATGTTACCTAATAACAGGGACATCTTCCTGCCTGGACAGTCACCCAAAGTTTCTCTGTAATGTTGGGGCATCCAACTTTGGCCTACAGGCCTAGCATGTCTGACCGACTTTCCTATGAAGTAGGGAATTTTGAAGGACTGTCCTTCCTTGTCTTGGCAAAGTTTGGCAGCCATCTTTCTTGCATCCTGGTGGTCCAGTTTGGACAGTAACTGTCAGCAACTGAGGCAAGGGCAGTTTCTTTGCCCACATGGCTAGCTTTTGCCATAAAGAAAACAAACTTCCTATGGAGTTTCTTCAATGCCCATCATGTTTCTTTGAAGTAAATGGGTGCTGTCAGGAGATGTGTCTCGATTGTCATGAAAAGCCTTAGGTTATTAAAACATTTTAAATGCCATATTTTGTAGGTCTTCGAAGTATTTGAAGACCATCTACCTATCTAAAATATATTTGTTTGTTTGACCTTGAAAACACATCTAACATGACTACCAGTTTGATTGTAATAAGTGACTAACTACTAACCTGTATTTCTTTATTACCTTAAACAGTTTGTCATAATAACTTTCAAGGGGCTGGAGAGATGGTTCAGAGGTTAAGAGCACTGGTTGCTCTCAACCATCTATAATGAGATCTGGTGCTCTCTTCTGGTGTTCAGACATACATGCAGGCAGAACTGTAATGTAATAACTAAATTCTAAAAAAAAAAATCACTTTCAAGGACTAGAAATTTACATTACATTGTTAAATACGCTGTATAGGTGCAATACCTTAAACAAGAGTAGAAACATAGTTACAGTAGGTTCTAACAAAAATAACCTTAAAGTAATATCAATACACAAAAATATCTTAAGTCAGAGTAGAAACATACATCCAGTATAACAAAAATAACCTCAAATTTGTATCACACTACATAAATCCATATCAAGGTAAAATAATTAAGACTAGTAGTTGGGTTTTTTTTTTTTTTTTTGGTTTAAAAGTAGATTCAATAATCTACCCTTTTATCCTATTTCTATAACCCCCTTTTTCTTTTTAGAATGAGATCTCTAAATCTAATCTCCTCTGTTCAGCTTTTTTCCTGATCATTACCAATAACAACTTGTTCCCAAACTCCCTAAACAATGACACATATTCCTAATTTATTTTGGGGGATGTGGGCATTATTCTCTGGACTACTTCCTGATGTTTTGGGGATACTGTTATCTTTGGGGGACCCTGAGAAAATTTAGGATTATGGTCAAGTCCTGACTGGAGTATTCCGTGAGGCTGGATCATCTCAGCCAGCAGCCTTGAAGCTGCTCTGGATGCAGAACTCAGAGGAAACTTTAGCAGAGGTGCTCCAAGATGTTGGATCATCTGGACCATCTGCTCCAATGAGAGATTTTTCAGAAGGGTCTTCCTCGATCAAATCTAATTTTTCTTAAACTGGAATGAATCCATAGGCTCTCATTTCCTATAGAAACAAAAGCATAACTTCTCTCCCAACATACCTTTGGACTTAAATTTTGAAGTTAAGATATTTTGTAAGGGGCTGGAGAGATGGCTCAAGGGTTAAGAACACTGGCTGTTCTTTTAGAGGTCCTGAGTTCAATTCCCAGCAACCACATGGTAGCTCACAACCATCTGTAATGAGATCTGGCTCCCTCTTCTGGCCTGCAGGGATACATGCAAACAGAATAAATAAATAAATCTTTAAAAAAAAAAAAGATATTTTGTAAATATATAGGTCCGTTTAATCTAGCATTTTCCATAATCCAAGGTCTCTTAGCAACCAAAAATTTTAAAGACATAACATACAGAATCCAGACTGTGTATTTTCCATCTTTGCATGCCTTATTATATTTTTTTACTCTATTTCTTTTTAGAGGACTTTATTATTTTATGTTTTGTTTTGTTTTGTTTTGTTTTGTTTTGTTTTGTTTTTTCGAGACAGGGTTTCTCTGTGTTGTTTTGGTGCCTTTTCCTGGAACTCACTTGGTAGCCCAGGCTGGCCTCGAACTCACAGAGATCTGCCTGGCTCTGCCTCCCGAGTGCTCGGATTAAAGGAGGGTGCCACCATCGCCCGGCTATTATTTTATTCTTAAGCCAGTTTGTATATACTTTTTCTCTTCCAAGCCTATGTATATTTTTAAATACACTATAATCCATTTAGAGTTTTTTATTTTTCCATCTGAATCTGTCCTTTCTGTGTATCTGTAACCTTTTCTGTCTGCACGTGTAAAACCCCAAATCTGTCATGAGTGACCTAGCACTTGCAGCTCAAGTCTAAAGGCAGCTGCTGAGAAACTCCTCTTTGTACTTCAGCCCCTGTGAGAGACTTCTGATACCCACATGCTCATGGCAGTTGGTGGCAGGCTCCATCTCTTGGGCAGTTGTCCAGAGATGCATCTCGACCCCCCCCCCCCTTTTTTTTTTACTTTCTCAGGATTTATGTGGATGTACATGTGTCACATTGGAAAGCCATATGTAGGCAGTGATTTCATGTCCTGAGAGCCTGCTTCTAAATTACCACACAGAGGCTTATTATATAAATTGTAAATGCTTGGACAGTAGCTCAGGCTTATTACTAAGAAGCTCTTATATATAAGTTGACCCATTTCTATTAATCTATGCTTGCCATGAAGCTTGTGGCTTTACCTGTCCTCTAGTACATTTTGTTCCCCCAGTGGCTGGCTGGCATCTCCCTCATGCCACCCTTCTTTACCACAGCATCCTCAGTCTGATCACCCCACCTATACTATTTGCCTGGCTATTAGCCAATCAGTGTTTTATTAACAATGAGCATAATCCATAGCAGGCCTTAGCTTAGGCTTGTCCCACTAGCTCAGATACATCAACCCATTTATTTTAAAGCACGTTCTGCCACATGGCTCACTACCTCCTCTCTCCATACTGCCCATGCTGCTTCCTTCACATGTGGCATCAAGACAGGAAAGACAATAGAGTATTTTCTCCAAAATTACCAACACAAATGCAAATGGACTAGACATTGTAAATGTAATTTTTACCTGATAATTGTATATATATATATATATATATATATATATATATATATATAGTTTTACTGTGGTAGAGTGTAAATGCATTTTTCTTGGCCTATAGCTTAGGCTTGTCCAACTAGCTCTTATAACTTAAATTAACCCATTTCTATTCATATAGGTGTTGGTTGCCACATGACTCATGGCTTTTACCTCTCCTCTATATTGCCCACCCTGCTTGCTCTGTATCTCCTGGCATCTCTGTCTTCTCCTTCCCAGCATCCTTTCTATCTTGAAAATCCTGCCCCACTATTGGCTATTCAGCTTATTAAACCAGAGTGACACATCTTCACAGTGTACAAATACATTATTCCACAGCATTAAACACTTTTTTATTTAGACAAAAATGGAGAAATGTTGTAGATAATTTGGTTACACTGTGAACGTGTGTCTTTGCCAAAGTGCCTTCTGATTGGTCTAATAAAGAGCCAAATGACCAATAGCAAGAAGTTGTTAGTCAAGACTTCTGGGGATAGAGAAAACTCTGGGAAGAAGAAAGGCAGAGACACCAGGAGACGCAGAGCAAGCAGGGTGTGCAGAAAGAGAGGTAACAGCCACAACCCAGTGGCAGAATGTAGATTAATATAAACGGGTTATTTTAAGTTATAAGAGCTAGTTCGTAAAAAGCCTAAGGTATTGGCCAAGCTTTCATAATTAATAAGTCTCCACCTCATTATTCAGGAGCTGGCAGGACATAGAAAGACTTGTTTCAACTAAATCTTCATTGTAGGAACACAAGAAAATGTCCCTTCCTTTCTCTGAAGGTTTGAGGGAATGAACTAAGAAAAAATAAATAGACTAGGCAGGAAAAATGCACATATTTTTTTATTAATGTTCCGAAGAAGAAAAAGTCACAACTTGGGGCCAGAAGTATATCACAGGAGTATCATTGATCACTAGTCCAACATTACTAAGAAAATCACATATCTTTTAGTCCTTTTTTTCTTTAAATAGGGAAGAGAGGTAATAAGGAATGTCAGCAAATATTGAAATATTATTGGGGGAACTTAACCTCCTTAACAACATATACTATCCTAGGACAAAATGTATTCAGCCAGCACAATAGAAAATGGGTGTATAAGTGATTCTCCATGGGACCAAGACAAAGAACATGATGTGTGTCAAAAGCTGTGTGTGAAGACAGATGTCAATGTTTCTTCCATGTATTTCATCTTTTCTGGTTGGTGAATTTTCAATTAAGACAGAAGGCAATTGTGCCCCTGGATCCAGCCAGTCAGATAAGGAATTTTGTAGTAAGCCTCTCTTTGTGCTCGAAACAGGAAGAAATTAGGTCAAAGAGACTTTAACTATGTGGAATACTATAAAACTCTCAGAATGACAAAGCATCACCCATCACTGAGCTATAATTTTGAGATCTGTAACAGTACATTATGTTTTATTTGTCTGAGTCAGGGTCTCTCTAATTATGCAGCCCTGGCTCTCCTGGATCTCACTATTTAGACCCAGCTGGCTGGCCTCAATGTCTGTCTCTGCCTCCCAAGTGCTGGGATTAAAAGATTTGCCACCAAACCCAGCTAATTTTATGGAGTATGACTTATAAGAAAAATATTTATAAAATAAATATGATAACGTCATTGCCAGACAGTGGTGGCACATGCCTTTAATCCCAGCACTTGGGAAGCAGAGTCAGGAGGATCTCTGTGAGTTTGAGGCTAGTCTGGTCTACAGAGTGAGTTCTAGAATAGCCAGGACTGTTATTTCACAAAGAAACTGTCTTGAAAAGACAAAAAAAAAAGTTATAATACAAACTTACATATATACTGTTTTAAAAACATTTTTTATACCACTTGTGTTTTTTTTTAATGATTTATTTATTATTACATATACAGTGTTCTGTCTGCATGTATGCCTGTATGCCAGAAGAGGGCACCAGATCTCATTATAGATGGTTGTGAGCCACCATGTGGTTGCTGGAAATTAAACTCAGGACCTCTGGAAGAACAGCCAGTGCTCTTAACCATTGAGCCATCTCTCCAGCCCCCTTGTGTTTTTGTTCAACTGGCAGACAAAGGCAGAGAAGACAGGTGAAAAAATAAATGCTCTTTTGCAACTCAAAATTCACACTCAGTATGAGTTTTGATACATACAAGAAGAAATGATACACAAGACAGCTCAAAAGGTTGATGGGGTTAATTAAACTTGTCTTGAACATGAGGTCGAAGTTGAAGGTGTCTATAAAAGAATGTTTGTTTCAGTGTAGCATTGGCATTTCCTACCTACAGATTAGTATTCTGAGTAAATTAGGAAAGAATATGAACTGAACTCATAAGAGATGTGTAGTATCAGCAATTGAGAGTCAGACCTATCTTAAAATCCTTCCTAAAGTAAACTGAGGTGCCAGAGTTCCTCCAGTGGAAGACTTCCAAGTTTTTATGAGTATATGTCTTTAATCAAGGAGTGATAAAATAATAAAGGGTTGACAGGACAACTAGATTAAGCATCTTTCTTTGAGAAAGGGCTATTTTCAGATTTATTTTTTTCAACTCCTAGATAGGATTTCCCTGTGTAACAGCTCTGGCTGTACTGGAACTCACTATGTAGATAAGGCTGGTTTTGAACTCACAGAGATCTGCTTGCCTCTGCTTCCTGGGTGCTGGGATTAAAGGTGTGCACCACCACTGCTGTGGAATAATCCTTTTCTACACTGTGAAGATTTGTCACTCAAATTGGTTTAATAAAATGCTGATTGGCTGGTAGCCAGGCAGGAAATATAGGCGGGACAATCAAACTAGGAGAATGATGGGAAGAAGGGTGGAGTCAGAGAAGATGCCAGCCAGCCTGCCAGCCAGCCGCCCAAGAAGCAGACCATGTAGAAAATAAGGTAACAAGCCATGAGCCATGTGGCAAAGCATAGATAAGAAATATGGGTTAATTTATATGTAAGAGTTAGGTAGTAACAAAACTGAGCTACCAACCGAGCATTTTTAAGTAATTTTAGTCCTTGAGTCAGTTATTTGGGAAGCAAATGCCGGTTATTTGGGAACAGGCAGTCAAGACAGGAAAACTCCACCTACACACCACCACCCAGCTTATTTCTAGAAATCTTAAACTTGAGTGATCCTCATGGAAGGAGAAAGAATCACATGTGTAATTCCTTAAATAAAAAATTTAAGAAATTTATCATAAAACCTTAATTCTAGCACTTAGCTGAAGGCAGGCAGTGAGCCAGTCTGACCTAAATAATGAATTCAAGGCCAGCCAGGGCTACATGTTGTTGTGGAATATTTGATCACACCATGAACTCCAAGACTGTTATTTACTGGAAAAACCTGTTTCTAGTTGTGGTGTGGCTCAGCCCTAGCACACACATTTAATTCAAGAACTTTCTGCTTGAATAATGTAAACAGGATTAAATAAAGTCAACCACAAGGTGGAGCAAGCAACCAGTTGTGTACATAGTATTATTAAGTGAACATAGGAGTACTAAGAAAAACCCTAGAGAATAAGAAGAAATCAAGAGGATGGATAGAGAGATGCACAGGAAGTAGAAGGGAAGGACATTAAGTTGGGGGACTCTTGTTTGAGGTGGTGTAGGAGAAGGGGATGCTTTTGGGCATGTGGTAAAGGGTCAGGCGGTGGTGGCGCACGCCTTTAATCCCAGCACTCAGGTGGCAGAGCCAGACGGAACTCTGTGAGTTCGAGGCCAGCCTGGTCTATAGAGCGAGATCCAGGAAAGGCGCAAAGCTACACAGAGAAACCCTGTCTCGAAAAACCAAAAAAAAAAAAAAAAAAAAAAAAAAAGATGTGGTAAAGGTTGGCATTGGACTAATGAATGCAGATCAATAAGGGACAAGACAGGTAACCTTTGCCTTCAGTAAACACCTTAGGGGACCTATTGCAGGCCCCAATACAAATCTTGGTTCAATCATTCCCTGTTAACATTGGAAAAACTTAAGCCGGGCGGTGGTGGCGCACGCCTTTAATCCCAGCACTCGGGAGGCAGAGCCAGGCGGATCTCTGTGAGTTCAAGGCCAGCCTGGTCTCCAAAGCGAGTTCCAGGAAAGGCGCAAAGCTACACAGAGAAACCCTGTCTCGAAAAACCAAAAAAAAAAAAAAAAAAAATTGGAAAAACTTATACACAGAACAATTAAAAGACTTGATACCCGTTTGCTGTGGGATGGTCTGTATGTCAAATTACTCTGATTGGTCAATAAATAAAACACTGATTGCCAATGGCTAGGCAGTGGCTAGGCAGGAAGTACTGGCGGGTGACAGAGATTTGTCCTGACTGTGGGCAAGGCAGGAAAACTCTAGCTACACCTGTTATTAAAAACAACTCTGCTCTGAATGTGATGAAGGATAGAACAGCTTCAGTAGATAAAACAAAAAGGTTGGGAGAGATCAGAAAACAAGTATTTTGGCGAACTGCTACAAATGGTCAGAGACCAAAGCTAAAAATACAAATAAATGGCATTCAAATTTAAAGTTTATTAGACACAGGAGCAGATATAACAATATATATTTATTTACCATAGGAAGCTTTTTTGTAGGTCTTCAGTTCACAAATAACAACATGGAGACTCTCCCCCTCCTTGGTTTTTTGAGATAGGGTTTCTCTGTGTAGCGTTGCAGCCTGTTCTGGAGCTCGCTCTGCAGACTAGGCTGGCCTTGAACTCACAGAGATCCACCTGCCTCTGCCTCCCAAGTGCTGGGATTAAAGGCATGCACCACCACTGCCCGCTAAGACTTATTAATTATGAAATCTTGACCTTTAGCTTAGGCTTGTCTCAACTAGCTCCTATAACAAAATTAACCCATTTATATTAATCTATGTTCTATCGTTACCTCACTTCCATCTTGCACCTCCTGTTTCCTCTCTGTGTCTCCTAGCATCTCCTTAGCATAATCAGTGCACCTAGATTCCTCCTCCTCTTCCTCTATCTCTCCTGGAAACTCTGCCTATCTCTCCTGCCTAGCTATTGGCCAATCAGTTCTTTATTAAACCAATCACAGTGCTACATATTCACACAGTGTAAACAAATATTCCGCAACATTTCACCAAAATCTTGGCATCCAGATTGGCCTCTTCAGGATATAAATTATTCAGCTTCTAGAGATTGGAACTTTAGCTCAGGTAAAACAACGTAGAAGGTGGGTCATATGTATAAGGCCAGAAGGACAGGTAGGGAAATTAAAGCCTTATGTGTCTAACTACCGTGGAACAATCTTTGTACACTGTAAATATGTATTACTCTCATTGGCTAATAAAGAGGTGACTGGCCTATAGCTGGGTAGAAAGAGAATGGGCTGGGGAGGCAGACTAGGAGGACACTGGGAAGAAGGGTGGAGCCTGGAGGAGTAGCCAGACAGCCACAGGGGAAGCAGGACATGTACAAAATGAGGTAAGAAGCCATGAGCCTTGTGGTAGAACATAGATTTAAAAAAAAATGGGTTAATTTAAGTTGTAAGAGCTAGTAAGTAATAATCCTGAGCTACAGACCAAGCATTTATAATAAATACTGAGTCTTCATGTTGGTTATTTGGGAACTGGTGGGCAGGAAAGAAAAGTCCACCTAAAACTAACATAACAATGAATTTGTTGGAACGTGGTTTGTGACAGCAATAGAAAACACAGATGAACATTACTCCAATCTCAGAAACAAACCATAAAATAAAGAATACTTCTGACAAAGTTATTAAAAGGTATTATCAAGAACAGTCACAGTCCCTTCAAGTTGTACATAAGCAGTGCACAACAGCTGTTGGGTCTTTCAAAGGTACCAACAGCCATACCTTTAAAATGGTCAACTGCAAACCTGTGTGGGTGGCACAATGGCCTTTGACATCAGAAAAATTACAGGTACTAAATGCTCAATATGTGAAGAATTGACCAGTCCTTGGAATTCTCCTGTATTTGTTATTAAAATTTGGAAAACATAGAATGGTAACAGATCTGTGAGGTATAAATAAGGTGATGGGCTCTTTACAGCCTGGAATTCCCTTGCCTTCTTTATTACCTAAATAATTGTATTTTATCTTATAGTGTTGCAGAATATAGTGTGTGGTTTATACTGTAAAGATGTGTCTCTGCTTAAGGCACCTTCTGATTGGTTTAATAGAGAGCTAAGTAGCCAAGAGCTAGGTAGAATAGGTGTGATTACTGGGCACAGAGAGAGAAACTGGAAGGAATGTAGATGAGTGATTTTGCCAAGAGATTCAGAGTAAGTCAGATGTGCCAGACCAAGAAGAGGTAACCAAGCCATGTGGCAGAAGGTAGATAAAAAAATGATGGGTTAAGTTATAACAGACAGTTTGGAAAAGCCTAAGCTAAGGTTAAGCTTTCATAATTAATAATAATTCTCCAGGTCATTGTTTGCAGGCTGGAGGTCCAAAGATAGTCAGACAAGAAAGCTTGCTACATCAGTGATTGAGTTAAGAGTACTTTTTTTTTGTTTATTTATTTATTTATTTATTTATTTATTTATTTATTTTTGGTTTTTTGAGACAGGGTTTCTCTGTGTAGCTTTGCGCCTTTTCCTGGAACTCACTTGGTAGCCCAGGCTGGCCTCGAACTCACAGAGATCCACCTGGCTCTGCCTCCCGAGTGCTGGGATTAAAGGCGTGCGCCACCACCGCCCGGCAAGAGTACTTTTTAACTATTCCTTTACAAGAATAAGATAGAGAGCCGGGCGGTGGTGGTGCACACCTTTAATCCCAGCACTTGGGAGGCAGAGGCAGGCAGATCTCAGTGAGTTCGAGGCCAGCCTGGTCTACAAAGAGAGTTCCAGCACAGCCAGGACTGTTACACAGAGAAACCCTGTCTTGAAAAACCAAAAAAAAAAGAAGGAAAATTTTTTCTTCACAGTGCCTACTTTAACAATTCCCAGCCTGTTAAAAGACACCACTGGAAAGTTCTTCCACATGGACTGTTAAATAGCTCCATCTTGTGTAAATATTTTGTACAACAGATGCTAGAAATAATTTGTAAACAGTTTCCTCAATCTAACATCTATCAGTATATGGATAATACCTTACTGGCTGATTCAGATGCAGACACTTTTGAAAAAAATGTTTGATGAAATAAAGAGAAAAACGATCTAGGAAATACAGTAGAGAAATACAAAACAATGCAAAACAGAAAAACAACACAACACAATCTCAGGGTTCACAGTGTGACCCAATATCCTGCAACATCTGGCTGGTCTGTTACTTGTTACATAGGTCCAGTTTTGCCTCAAATAGTATCCTTCACCTTTCTGAGTGCTAGGATTACAAGCCTGAGTTACCATGCCTGGCCCAAAAATGTCTCTGTACATTATATCTTTCCATTTCAATCTGGTTCTATGTATACTCTATGCAACAGCTTCCTCCAAATGTATCTAGTGTCCTTTCTTCTTCCACAGGACATATTTTACTTTTTTTTTTATATAGATTTATTTATTATGTATACAGCATTCTGTCTGCATGTATGCCTGCAGGCCAGAAGAGGGATGCCAGATCTCATTACAGATGGTTGTGAGCCACCATGTGGTTGCTGGGAATTGAACTCAGGACCTCTGGAAGAACAGCCAGTGCTCTTAACCATTGAGCCATCTCTCCAGCCCCTACAGGACACATTTTAATTCACATCTTACATGTTGCTTTTAATACTTTAAATGAGTTTCCTTGATACTTTTCTCCTGTCTTCCTTTATTCCTGTTTGCTCCTTCTTACTGTCCTGGTTTCAGCTTCTTCCCTCTTCTCCTGCCTCAAATGCATGTATCTTCCTCTCTAGGCCATTATCCTCTTTTATTTATGGCTCCAAGCACTCTCCATATTCACAGAAGCACACTTTAAACTTTCTTTCCAACCCATATTATTTAATATTTACGTGTCTAATAGACATCCCACAGATCTCCCTTAGAATTAAAAATAATGTAACTCAGTTCTTCAAATCAGTACATTCATCTCCTTATCCAAGGCATGTCTTCCTACGTACACATCACCACTGTCTCTTCCTAAATCACCCTTTACACGGCAACCAGTGATCTATCTCTCTCTCTCTACCCAGCCCCACTTCCTGGGGACTGATCACCAGGTTTAACTGTGCTAAGAACACATTCTACCACTGAGCTAATGTCCTAGTGGTCTTAGTGGTCTTCCTCGCTTAAATTAAGCCCAAACTGCTCTCCATCTCCAGAGCTCAAACAATCCTCCTGCCTCAAGCTCCAGGCCAGCGCTAACATGCCCAAGCTGGCAAGCAGTGATCTTTTTACAATACAAATGTAATTGCTCACACCTCTGCTTAGACCCTTCAAAGCCTCTTCACTGCCCTTAGGATAAAATAAACTTACATGATCTTGCATCATCAGGTCCCTCCCTTTGTCATAGACCTTAGGTATTACCTTTTTCTTTAGTCACATGAGGCTGTTGGCAGGTCCAGAACATACGTGAGCCCCCCTCTCCACTTCCCCCCCGCCCCGCCCCCATTTCAATTCCCAACAGCCCTCCACGAGTCAGCTTAGGAGACATTTTCGACAGGAAGTGAGAGCTCAAAAGGAAAATACTGAAGGGATGAATTCCGAGAAAGACTCTGAGAAGCGCTGCAAGGTCCGGGTTTCAGAACGTCCGGGTGACAGGAAGTTCAAAGCAAAGGTTAAATCCCGATCTTGAACTTTCACCCGAGTTCACCAGGCAGTCCAACTCCTGTACTATTCCGCCCTTACGTGTCATGGCTGCCCGTCCCACTCTCCCAGTGGGCCTTGAAGTCTGATGCCAGACAGCTCTGGCGCCACCAAGTCTTCCACAGACAAGTACGTTACTCTCTCCACTTCTTAGAACCGCCCCGAAACCGCCGTTAAGAAAACCCTGCGTTGCCAGCTTGCCCCAAAGCAAGATGGCTGCCAGTCTCCATTCTCTCTTCCCAACGTGAAGCTAGCCATTCCCTGCTTAATGCCGCTGCCAGGCTGCCCTCACCTAGTATGGCTACTCCGCTCATGCCTCGTTATGGTCTCGAAGCCGACACTAACCGGCCAGGTTCCGGGAGGCGCTGTTCAGGATGCAGCCACCCCCGCCCGTCGCTCCCCTCCCCCACGCCCGCGGCGGCGGTGGCGGCGGCGGCGGAGGCGGTGGCGGCTGGAGCCCGGATGCGGCGCCGTGAGACGGACCCGGGGCGAGCAGCGCGGATGGATCCAACATGGCGGCGCCGAACCTGAGCCGAGAGTGAGGCGGCGGGGCGGCCGGAGTGGGGAGGGGGAGTCGAGTGGGACGGGGCGGGGCCGGGCGGGGCCGCGAAGGGCTGGGGGAAGGAAAGTGCAGGGGGAGGTGGCGGCGACGTCCAGCCTGAGAACCTCCGGAGAGGGAGGTGACGGGACGCTACGAGGTGGGGGAGGGGATCGGCCGAGGGGGGCGTGCAGGGGAGATGGCAACTGCGGGAGAGGGCAGGGGTCGGGGCGCAGGAGTGCGAGCATGGGGAGGGGCGTAAACAAGGGCCCAGGCTGGGCCAGGCCAAGGGGTATTAAAGCGGCCGAGGTGGGGAGTGGGGCTGCGAGCCAGCGCGTGGAGAGGGGTAGGAGCGGGAGGGAGAGGCGGAGGGTGCCAAGGGCCAGGGGGCTTGGGGCGTGCGGTCGCGGGAAGGACTGGGCTCCCGTGAGCGCTGTGGTGAGGACGTGGGGGACGGGGAGAATTGGACTTGAGACGTTTGGGCGAAGGGAGGTTTTCAAAGTGTTAAAATTGGAAGTGGAAGCGGAAGGGCCTTGAGGGAGAATTGGGGTGGAAAAGGAGAGAGAGAGAGAGAGAGGAGGGTTTGGGGAATGAGGAGAGTGTAGATGAGACGAGGTAAGGTAGAAAGTGAGAGACCCGGAGGAAAGTTTGGAAGGGAAGGGAGCTCGGGCAGTGGAACTGCACGGATGATAGAGGTTGGGGGGTTTCCCTTTCCCCCCCGTGGAAAGACAGCAGAGTTAAGCAGTATCAGTTGCAGCCAATTTTAATTGCCAGGCGCTTGGCTTTTAATAGGGTGGGAAGGGCAGAAAGGAATGGTCATGTGGGTTTGGAGAATTGGGGTTGAATGAGGGTTCAACCGGATTTGCTTTCCAAAACACTCTCTTGCTTACTGCTTCCTTGTTTTTCCTGGTTACAAATAGGGAGACGTAAAGCACTTTTCTAGGGTTTTGTTTTTTGTTGTTGTTTGCAATTAGCCATACAAGAATGGGGAGAGAGACGTTACTGGAGCCTTATATATACCAAGGTGGAGGCTCTGGAAGCCTGAGGAGGATATAGAAGAGACAGGCTGGCATTTAGGTAGTCAGGCTAATTAAATATGCTTTCCTTTACAGACCCTTCTTTACTCTTCGAGTACTAGGAGGGAAGGAGGGGTCAATATGCTTATTTAGAAGCACGTTTCTTACTAAAGCTAGGCGTCAGTGGATGCTGCTTTAGTGGTTATCTTCTCATTGTGTTCTAAAGGAAAAGGTGAAGTTCGAGATTGATTCTGGTCTGATGAGTGAAGTGATGGGAAGGAAGTGCTTTCTTGGGCTGTAACTTTTTTCCTTCCAGAAAATAGATGGAATGAGGAATTGAGGAGAAGAGGAAGACGCGACCAGGTTTTTCGCAGAGGTTGTTGAGTTGGGGCTTTTCTTGCAATGAGCCATTGAGATTGGGAGTTCTTGGGTTGATACTATATTGTGAGTTGACAGTGAGAGGGACCTGGGGGACTTTGTTATGTTTGAGTTCTCTTCTTTAGCTTGGAGTAGTTCCTTCAGTGGAATGACTTTAAGCTCCGATGACTTTTTTTTTTTTTTTGCCACTGACGTTGACTAAGTGTGGACCTTTGAAGTTTCAAAATAAAGCTTGAAATTTTACTCTTTCCCCCTTATTTGTTTTTGTTTTTCTGCTGGCTTTGAAACTTGTGCTAGGAAGAGACCTGGGAAATTAAATTTCTTGCAAAGGTAAGTCTGGAACTTTTTTTATTATTTTCCAACAGTGGAAGGGAATGGAAATGATTTGAAAAGCGTTGGGGTTGAGCCTAATTAATGAGGTAGAAGCTAGGGAAAATGAGTTTCCCTCCCTCCTGAGTTCACTAAGGTTTGCTGCAGACGCTCCTCAGGTGACTGGAGATAGATAGCAGGAGGGGAAAAGGACACTAAGTGTCTTGGGGCAAGGTCTTACCTTTGGTTTGCTACTGTCTAGCCTTCGGGTCATCTCTGAGTGACACCTGAGTGACACGTTTAACATGGAAAGCTGTGCTCTTGTGCATGATCTAAGAACTATTTCTCTTGGAGGGTGGCTGAGGGACTTCAGTGGGAAGGCTTTTCTTCTAGTTTACTGTCTCTCGCAGCTGTTCAGAGTTCTTGGGATTTTTTTTTTTTAAACATACTGTGTAATTCTGCCTTCCAGATATATTTGGTTACGTTTTCCTAGTCCCCACCATCAGGAAAGTGCTTCACATATACTTAACTGTCCTGAAGATTTTCCATGTAGTTGTCGCTTCAAGGTTCAAGCCATTCTCCCCACCCCACCCCCACCCCCAGACAGGGTTTCTCTGTGTGACAGCTCCAGCTGTCCTGTAGATCAGGCTGGCCTCAAACTCACAGAGATCCCCCTGCCTCTGCCTCCAGAGTGCTGGGATTAAAGGTGTGTGCCACCACTGTCTGGCAAGCCATTTTTTTTTTTTTAGACAGGTTATCACTATGTAGTCCTGTCTGACCCATAATTTGCTATGTAAGCCAGGCTGGCCTCAGTCTCACAGAGATCCACCTGCCTCTGCCTCCCAAGTGTGGGGCTCAAAAGGGTGTACCACCACACCTGGCTGTTGTCACTCATTTTTTTTTTCCTTCCACATGACTTTCTTCTAAGGGCTTCTGAGAGAGTCAAATATTACTTTTTTTTCTTGTGAAAATATAGATGTTATTCCTGTTAGGAAGAAACTACCATTTTCACTTCAAGATATTTCTTCTACATATTCTTTGCTTCTGATAAGTCAAAGTACTTTAAAAAGTTGGAGTTGCCAGTCGGTGGTGCACGCCTTTAATCCCAGCACCTGGGAGGCAGAGGCAGGTGGATCTCTGTGAGTTCGAGGCCAGCCGGGTCTACAGAGTGAGTTCCAGGACAGCCAGGGCTACACAGAGAAACCCTGTCTCAGTTAAAAAAGAAAAAAAAAAAAAGGTTGTCATTTCTGGATGAGAGAGTCTATTAGGAAGAAACTGTCTAGGCACATATAGACTCTTAATTGGCTCTTGGTTATTTCAGACCTCCCTAAAGGAAGACAAACTAGAACTCCAGGAAATTCAGCAGTTCATCAGAATCTAGAACTATTCTGTGCTAGGGATGTAGCTCAGTGGTAGAGCATTTACCTACTTATGCCCAAGGCCCCTAGGTTTGATCCCTAGTACTCTTGTTTATAGTTGTATTTTTTGTTTGTTTTTATATAGTCTCACTCTGTAGACCAGGTGGCCTTGAACTCAGAGATTTACCTGCCTCTGCCTCCCAGGTGCTGGGATTAAAGGAGTGTCACCGTGCTTGGCTGACTGCTGCTTTTTGTCTCTTGGTAGTTAGCTGTATCTTAGATACCAACACAAGAGTTCTTTCTAATCTTCTGTTTGGAGGAGTGTGTTCTGGTCACTGTGGTATCTTCCATCTAGGAGCTCTGTGTCTAGGCTGAGCTCCCTTGCCACTGAAAGCTGAGTCTAATTTGGGTTAAGAGGAAGTTGACATTCTTTTCATCCTGAAGTTAGATTCTTAGACACCCTGGCTGGGTTGCTGAGTTAACTCACAATTCTAGATGATAATTAAGTGGGGAGAGCTGCCTACCAGCCTGCATACCAGCCTTTTGATATTACTCTGGAAGACATGCCTTGGGAAATGCTTGCTTCTGTGTTTTGCTTCCTTGAATAGTGTAAGTCTGACTGGTGACCTAACAAGGAAGGGTCTGCTATTTAGTCTTGTTTCAGGACTTTATAAATGGCACTGAGGCTAAAGATGAGGATCATTTGTGCTAGTCTTGAAGAGGATGGCATTTTCTTATTCCCCATACAGTTTCATATTGAACTAGGTCAAGTAGACCTCCTGGGATGGACCAGAAGGGAGTACGTCTCTACCACCTGCTCTTCACCTGAATGGCAACAGCAGGTGATGGAGCAGGCATTGCTGGGGTGAGATGAAATTCCTTTGTGCTAGTTCGATTTATGAGTTAAATGAGCTATGTCTTGACTGGCCTTCCTTTACTTCTAGACTATGATTGGATTGTTTTGGTATGAAGAGACCCGATAGCTTCCTCATCTAGATCTAGTAAGGAAAGTGACATGCATCCTTTTGACCCTTCATCATGTCTCACTTAAAATGGGATTCTCAACCTTAGTCCTATAGACATTTGGTCTAGAAAAATTTTTGTTGTTAGTGATTGTTCTATGCTTTATAGGTTGTGTAACAGCATCCTGACCTCATTGTATGCTTGACAATCAAAACTGTCTCCAGTCATTGCCAAATATCTCCTGGTGGGGCAAATTGCTCCTGGTTGAGAACCACTGACCTAGACGCCCTGATGGTTCCTAGATCACTTTCTATTATCTAGGACTTAAAGGTGATTCTTTTCCCCTCCCTCTCAAGTGAAGGGAGTTAATCTCAGAGGATTGAGACCTAATGTAGAATTACATTGATTATATAATTAGGACTATAGTGTTTTATTTTGCCTCATTTTCCAGGGACAGAGTATGTGGGGGTAGTTTTTCTTATTTGTTTGGGGTTTTAGAACACTTTGAATTAGGGACCCAAGGAACAACCTTCTCTTCTGATTGGTTGGACATGAAGCCTGCCCATCTGTTTTCTCTGGGATCCTTATAATCAGCAGCTGGTCAAGAGAACAGGTGGGATAGGGACCATGGAAAAGTTGCAGGGACTCTTAAGGAAGCTCAGTTTTCTCCTGCTACCTACTTGAATAAGAAGCTATTTTTCCTCAGCAACTCTATTTGTACCTAGTGACAGCAGGTGAAACAAGAGAAGAAGAAACAAGGAAAGCTAGTCTGTAGCTGAATAATGATTTTTTTCTCAGCTGTTTCCCGTACTTTGGGTGGGATATCTAGGCTCTCAAAACTACATGTGGATTATATTTCCTCTTTACTTGGATTTCTCCTTTTTCTTTTTAAAAATTATTTATTTTTTGTTTGTTTGTTTTGTTTTTTGAGATTCTCTTTGTAGCCCTGGCTGTCCTGGAGCTTGCTTTGTTGACCAGGTTATCCTGCCTGCCTCTGGAGTGCTGGGATTAAAGGCATACATACACCTACCAGCTTTTTTTATAAAGGGAAGGAGTCTACGCTTTCTTTGTTGGCTCAATGAGGGAGAGAGGACCAGGTTCTATTGCTTTTCAGCTAAGTCATTATTATGGTTCTTCTGAAGCAGCTTGCCATTCTGTTTTTGGTGCTAGAAATGGGATCGGAGGCCTCGAGAGGGCTGAGCATCGCTACCGCTGAGTTACACCCAGTGTCTCTCAGTTTCTGTCTTGTACTTAACCAGTGTCTTCGTGTGTAAAGTGCTCAGAGCACCATCTTGTTGAATAGGGTGGTTTGGTGTGGGTAGTTTTTTATGGTATGGAGACAGCTCTGGCTAGCTAGAATATGTGCTTGGTTACTGAACACTGAATGTGCTCCTGTGCCCACTCCCCACCCGACCCATTCTAGACAGGTTTCACTATAGAACTCCGACTGGCCTTGAATTTGTTACCTGTCTCAGCCTCCCTAATTCTGCGATTATAGGCATGCACATGCACCGCCATGCTTGATTTACATGTGTCTTTTTGGTAGGGTCCTCTCTCACTCTTGGACTCTGATAAGTTTGTTTTTTATCTGGTATTGCGTATATTGTTGATCTCTTAGAAATTAAGTTCAATTCTCAACAACAGGCTGTTTCTACAGATGTCTACTACTAGTTATTAGGAATATAAAGATGAGCTGGATGGTGGTGGAGCATACCTTTAATCTCAGTACTCAGAAGGTAGAGGCAGGTAGATCTTCACCTTGGAGGTCAGTCTGGTCTACATAAAGAGTTCCAGGACAGCCAGAGACCCTGTCTCAAAAACCACCACTTCCCCCAAAATATTGATGGTGGTAGTTCATGCCTGTAATCCTAGCATTCAGAAGGCTCAGATAGGATGATTGAAAGTTCATTGCCTGCCTAGGTTACATAGCAAGTTCAAGGCCAGTTTGGGCCTTGAGACGTTGTGTCAAAAAAAAAAGGAAAAGATTTGGAGAACAGAGAGTTCTTGAAAGAGTCAGTTGCCGGGGCTGGTGAAATGACTCAGGAGGTTAAGGCATGTGTTACCGAGCCTGACAACCTGATTTCCATCTCTGACCTCCACACGTGCACTGTGGCCATATGCACACACAAATAAATTAATACAGATGAAAAACACAGAGCCAGTTGCAGTTGTACAGTTGAGACAGTGACTGGAATCTGAACCGTGGCAGTGGCAGTAGAAGAGGACATTTAAGAAATAGTTTGTGGGGGCTGGCGAGATGGCTCAGCGGTTAAGAGCACTGGTTGCTCTTCCAGAGGTCCTGAGTTCAATTCCCAGCAACCACATGGTGGCTCACAACCATCTGTAATGAGATCTGGTATGCAGGCAGAACACTATATACATAATAAATAAATAAATCTTTAAAAAAATAGTTTGTGTTGTACAGTAGGAATTAAAAACTGACTGCATGGTTGGAGGTCGTGGTCAGGGTAGAACAGTACTCAGTAGTACTATCTTGCAAGCTAGTAAGAATGGAGAACTATAAAGTGGAGGTGAAAACTGTTAAGACTATATGATTGGTCGATATTACCTTGGGTAACTGTGTGAATCAAAATCAAGGCTGTGATTGGTTCTTGGCAGGGGTTTGTTACATGCCACCTGTGAGGAAGGGTTAGTTTGTTTGTTTGTTTTTGGAGTTTTGAGTTTTTGGTTTTTGTTTTTGTTTTTCCGAGACAGGGTTTCTCTGTGTAGCTTTGCGCCTTTCCTGGAACTCACTTGGTAGACCAGGCTGGCCTTGAACTCACAGAGATCCGCCTGCCTCTGCCTCCCGAGTGCTGGGATTAAAGGCATGCGCCACCACCGCCCGGGCCTGTTTGTTTGTTTTTATATTGTTCTGCTTTTGAGATCCAATGGCTCAAAGTGGACTCAAACTCCCAATCCTCCCATAGCATGAGGCTTCTCAGTGTGCGGGATTATGGCATGTGCCACGATACTCACTTCTAAAAGTTAAGGGACATGCTTAAAGTCACACAGCTACATTTGTAATGACACAGTCAGAATTTAAACTAGTTCTAGCTAGTGACTTATAACTGTTCATCTGATTCAGTTTCTATATCAAAGACTGTATTCTCAACTTTTTGGTTTTACCTATGTTTAAGAAATAGGACAGAATTGTGGTGGTGCATGAAGGCAGATCTCTGTGAGTTCGAGGCTAGCCTGGTCTACAGAGTGAGTTCCAGGATAGCCAGGGCAACACAGAGAAACCCAGTCTTGAAAAAAATAAAAAATAATGACTAACTAACTAACTAACTAAATAAATAAATAAATGAGGCCAGGCATGGTGATGCCTGCGTTTAATCCTAGCACTCAGGAGGCAGAAGCATGCAGATCTCTGAGTTTGAGGCCAGCCTAGTTTACACGGTTCTAAGACAGCCAGATTTATTTACATAGTGGCTTAGAACTCTGTAGACCATTATGTTGGTCTCAAACTCACAGAGCTCCTTCTGAGTTCTGGGATCAAAGGGGTACACTACCACACCCAGATGTTACTCTCTCACTGTATTTTTTGTTGTTTCTATAAGACAGGGTTTCAATAAATAGACCAGGTTGGCCTGGAACCAGATCCTAGCACCTCAGCCTCCTCACTGTTGGTTACAGGCATGTGGCTCCATGACCAGCAAATCAGTGTTTGAAGGGACCAAAAGCAGTGTTTTGAGGGCAAGAGGGAAAATCTGGATAACATGAAATAAAAAAATTTGAGGTAGTATCTTGTAGTCCAGGCTGGCCTTGATCTCGATCTATAGCTGAGGATGGCCTTGAACTTCTGATTGAAGTGCTAGGATTATAGGCATGCTTTGTCATACTGGCTTGTTTTGTTTGAGATATGGTCTATCTATGTATCCCTGGCTGGACTGCAACTTGCTGTGCAGACCAGAATGGCTTCAAATTTAGGGCAATCCTCCTGCCGTTGGCTCTTGAGTGCTGTTAAGTACAGATGTGTACTCTCATGTGTAGCTGCAATAGGAACTTCTGAACTATGCCATACTAAAATTGCACAAAACATTCTCACTCAAGGAAGTGACTGTGTTCCTCCTCCGGTAGGATCTGGACTTAGGGTGTCATCTGTTGAGTATGAAGAGCGTTAGTATTGTTTTTGTTCGTTTTGCTTTTGCCTTTTTTTTTTTTTTTTTTTTTTAAGACTGGGTCTCTCTGTAGCCTTGACTGTCTTGGAACTCTGTGATCTACTTGTCTCTGCCTCCTGGGTGCTAAGATGAAAGGCATGCACCACCACACCCAGCATGGGTTTATTTTATTTTATTTTTTTTTTAGTAAACATTTTGTGATATTTAATAAATATATTAAGCAGCATACTGTTAGTAGCATGTTGAGACAGTACAGATAAATAAAATTAGTTGCTACCAGTGTGTGGCTCATGGGTTCTTGTCCTGTCTTACAGGACACTGGAGAGTGCAGCTGCTGAGCAGAGATTCTGGAAAGCACTCTGTCCCTGAGCCTCTAGCATGGCGGGCCTGAAGCGGCGGGCAAGCCAGGTGTGGCCCGAAGAGCATGGTGAGCAGGAACATGGGCTCTACAGCCTCCACCGTATGTTTGACATCGTGGGCACCCACCTAACGCACAGAGATGTTCGTGTGCTTTCTTTCCTCTTCGTTGATGTTATTGATGACCATGAGCGGGGACTCATCCGAAATGGACGTGACTTCTTACTGGCACTGGAGCGCCAAGGCCGCTGTGACGAGACTAACTTTCGCCAGGTGCTGCAGCTGCTGCGCATCATCACTCGCCATGACTTGCTGCCCTACGTTACTCTCAAGAAGAGACGGGCTGGTGAGGGCTTACGGGGTCTGGGAGCACTTGAATATGAGAAGACTTGTGGGAGGCCAGGAGTGCTTAGCACAGGAGTCTAAAAGGGGGGTGGTCTTGCCCTAGGCAGTACTAGAGAATAAACCGTGAGACTCTTGGGGAGAAGGCAGGTGTGTATTTTTTCTTGAGTGCCTCCTTCTCCTCCTGCAGTGTGCCCTGATCTTGTAGACAAGTATCTGGAGGAAACATCAATTCGCTATGTGACCCCCAGAGCCCTCAGTGATCCAGAACCGAGGCCTCCCCAGCCCTCCAAAACAGGTGAGAAGATATTACTTGTAATTTTCGTAAGAGAATATCGATCCCATCACATGCCTGGCTGGGCCAACATCAATGAAAGGATGCAGTCCCTCTTCATCTACCCCATGAAAACTATCAGAGGCTGGGGAGATGGCTCAGTCTTTCACATGCTTATCGCATAATCTTGGAGACCTGAGTTCAGAGTCCCAGCACCGACATAGGAAAAGCTGGGCAATGAAAAAAAAGTGTCTGTAATCTTAGTCGTTGGAGAGGCAGAGAAGGTGGATCTCTGGAGCTCACTAGCCAACCAACCTTAGCACATCGGTGAATGTAAGGTTCAGTGAAAGGCCCTGTCTAAAAAGTACTGGGGAGAGAATTGAGGAAGGTGCCCAGTATTGACCTTTGGCCTTCGAGTACAGGCACACCCATGTGAATACATCCTGTGAACATGTACACATACAAATCTGATGAGGTCTCCTTTGTCTAGATCCAGTGTTTGCTCTCACATCAGATCCTCCTTTTAGATCACTTAAAAAAAAAAATCAGTTTACTTTATGTGTATGACTGTTTTGTCCACATGCATGTTGAACCATCTCTCCAGCCTCTAGGTCAGTTTTTTTAAATTTATTTTTATGTATAGGAGCGCTTGCCTGCATATTTGTATGTGCACCACGTGTGTGCCTGTTTCCTGTGGAGCTCAAAAGAAGTGTCAGATCCCCTCATAATGGAGTTACAGATGATTGTAAGCCACCATGTAGGTGCTGGAAACTGAACCTGGGTTCTCTCCAGGAGTCACAAGTGCTCTTAACCACTGAGCCATCTCTCCCAACTTATTTTGTTTTTCGAGACAAGGTTTCTCTGTTTTCTCTGTGTAACAGTCCTGGCTGTCCTGGAACTCAATTTGTAGACTAGGTTAGCCTTGGACTCAAGAGATCTGCCTGCCTTTGCTTCCCAAGTGCTGGAAAGTAAAGGCTGCTCCACCACTACCTGACCTTCTCCCAACTTTTTCTTTGAGAATTCCTATTTACCCAGGTAAGTCTAGTACTCTGTGTATTCCAGGCTGGCCTTGAACTCAGAGATCTACCTCCCGAATGCTAGGATCAAAGGTGTATACCACCACTGCCCAGCATTCTTCCTTCACTCTTTTATTTTGATTTTTATTTATTTATTTTCCTCCGGAGCTGAAGACCGAACCCAGGACCTTGCGCTTGCTAGGCAAGCGCTCTGCCATTGAGCTAAATCCCCAACCCCGCTTCCTTCACTCTTAAGTGCTGGGGTGACAAATTTCTTCCACCATACTTGGTATCCCTCCGCCATGCTAGGGTTGAGCCCAGATCTTCATTAATGCTAGGCAGACATTTGATCACTGAGCTATATCCCTCAGCCTTCACGTTACATCATCAATACTGCTTTTGTTATTAAGTGTAAATGATTCCTTTGCATATTCCAAGTGAAGTATTTGAAGTTTTGCTTTTAAAACCTTGTGTTTTCCATTTACTTTCTGCTCAGTGCCTCCCCACTATCCTGTGGTGTGCTGCCCCACTTCAGGTTCTCAGATGTGTAGTAAGCGGCCAGCCCGAGGGAGAGCCACACTTGGGAGCCAGCGAAAACGCCGGAAGTCAGTGACCCCAGACCCCAAGGAAAAGCAGACATGTGGTAAGGAAATTCAAGGATCCTAGAGATGTAGACTTGAGGGAAAATACCAAGGACTCCTGGGATAATGGGCAGTGTGGTTTTCAGTGCAAGTCAATCTTTGATTGCTCCTGTCAGGTCAGGTGTAGGTTTTTTTTTTTGTTTGTTTGTTTGTTTGTTTTTGTTTTTTTTTTTTCCCCGAGACAGGGTTTCTCTGTGTAGCTTTGTGCCTTTCCTGGGACTCACTTGGTAGCCCAGGCTGGCCTCGAACTCACAGAGATCCGCCTGGCTCTGCCTCCCGAGTGCTGGGATTAAAGGCGTGCGCCACCACCGCCCGGCCAGGTGTAGTTTTTATGAGATTATCCTTTTGGCAATGGTATATTAATGGTAAATTCCTTTTAGTTATTAGTAAGTCAAAGGAATGCCAATATGACATCCTCATTACAGGATGAACCAAGTCAAGGCAGAGAATTAAACTTTTGCACTTTTTTTCCCCCGAGACAGGGTTTCTCTGTGTAGTTTCGGTGCACTTTTGCCCGGCACTTTTGCACCTTTTAATACAATAGCTGTTTTAAGCAAGGTGCTGGTTGTGAGTAACCTGAGCATATGCACTGTAGGGAAGCTCCAGCATTGAGACAAAGGCTTCAGGACACAGTGAAGAACTAGTTTTGGGGAGGGATGGAGAAGGTGTGACAAGAGGGTTTCTCCTCTGCTGGTTTTGCTTGCTTTTCTAGCTTTGGATGTAAACACAATCCTTACTAGAAACCATTTCCTTCCATCTCTCCCAGACATCAGGCTTCGAGTCCGGGCGGAATACTGCCAGCATGAGACTGCTCTGCAAGGCAATGTCTTCTCCAATAAGCAGGACCCACTTGAGCGCCAGTTTGAGCGCTTTAACCAGGCCAACACTATCCTCAAGTCCCGGGACCTGGGCTCCATCATCTGTGACATCAAGTTCTCTGAGCTCACCTACCTCGACGCATTCTGGCGCGACTACATCAATGGCTCATTATTAGAGGCACTGAAAGGTGTCTTCATCACAGACTCTCTCAAGCAAGCTGTGGGCCATGAAGCCATCAAGCTGCTGGTGAATGTGGATGAGGAGGACTATGAGCTGGGCCGACAGAAACTCCTGAGGAACTTGATGCTGCAAGCATTGCCCTGACCTTCCCCCGTCTCACCTCTCTGGGGATTGTTGGCTCCATCACCTCTGGAGCTTACACACTGTTCTGGGTTCGTTCTCTGCCCTTCAACCAATCACACCACCTTTTCTTTTTTTCTTTCTTTCTTTTTTTTTTTTTTTTTTTAAGGAAAAGACAAAGGAAAGTGGAAATGGTGTTCCCTCCCCCTCCCTGCACCCATGTGCCTGGGCTTCCCCTCTGTTTCCTGTTGCCACTTCCCCCTAATGTGTGTCTCTACAGCCACCTTACCACTGAGCCGTAAGCAAGTGTATAGGGACGGAGTCTATGGAACATAGCCTTTGTAAGGGACTGAACGTTGCTTTCAGGTGCATCGAGGGGTAATCAATACTTATGGCTTTATGAGGGCTCTAAAATTTTGTCTGAAAAACCAAAGGGCTGTGAGTAAAGGAGCTGTGTGGAAGGTGGGACTCTGAAGTGTATTTTGGAAATTAATTACCACCTTCTTCCAAATTATAGAATTTTTTAAAAACAAAGAAGCTGTGGCCCTTTCCACTCTCTCCTGGCCTCTGGTGCTGCTCCTCTCTGCCTTTCCTTCATTCCATGGCTGATACCCCGTCTGGCGTGGCTCCCTCCTTTCCCCTTGTCAGATCCTCTCCAACAGAGTAGATGATTGGGCCAGCCCCTGCCCTCCTGACTGTGGTGTACGTGCAAACACCAACACACAGGGTGGACAGAGGAGAGGGTGCTGGTTAAAGTACACGTTCTCTGAAGAGTGGGGGAGCGTGACGTGTTCCTCCCATTTCTAGTGAAAATCACAAATGCACTCTTACCCTACCCCAAGCCCCTTTGCCCTTGCTTCCTTCTGGCTTGAGAGAAAATGAGGTATTGAGTATCAACTACTTTACCTCCTCCGGAGAACGGGGCTAGGACATGCACTGAGCCTTGTTGCACTTTCTTAGGTAGGGAGGCATGTTTGAGCCAGGAGGCCTACAGGTGGAGCCTATTCAAGCAGGTACCATGCCACCTCCCCTCCCAACCCCCAAAGGAGATGCCCAGACAGACATTATGATTATTATTATATTTTTTTCAATGCCAGTGCTGCTCAGCTCTCGGCATAACTCAGTTTTCATGAAATAAACACTATGTAAAATTTTACTTTTCTGAAACTGAAATCCGAGGTCAGGTCAAAGTTTCTTCTTTCCCATGAACTTGAACCTGTGTTCCATTAAGAGTTTAAGGTTCTGCAAGTGAAAGGAACTGTGCTTGGGTCCTGCCTACAAGTCACAGCAGCATCACCTCACAGCTGTGTGCGCGCGCATCTCTGTGTGTCTCAACCCCAACACAAGTTAAAAGGCTTAAGACAGTGGACCCAGACTGCCATACAGGTCAGGTCGACGATGCTGGAAAACAGGCAGGTGTTGGCGCATCTGTTGCAGAAAGTTGAGATCGATTCGGGCAAGGCAGAGGCCTGGTCCCTCAGAGCAGCGGGCCACCACTGTACCCCAGGGGTCTACCACCATGCTGTGGCCATGACTTGCTCTTGTCTCGTGGTGGCGTCCACACTGTGCTGCTGCTATTACATAACACTGAGAGTCAATGGCACGGGCCCGCAGCAACACCTGAGAATGAGAAGTGTGTTCACTCAAGTACATACAGCAAGTAATAGGCAAGTGACAAGAAATGGGCACTACAGGCCCACCTACATTGACCAACCTGCTAATCAACTAGAATTAGTGACTACATTAACTCTAACATGACTCACACCTATCTGAGGAATGAATTTCCCCACTAGATGGGAAGAAAATCCTTTCAAGTAGAAAGAACAGAGGAAGAGATCTAGTTTGGTTGCTTGTTTGTATTTTGTGTTTTTTGAAGTAAGGTCTTACTGTGTAACCCTGGCTGGCCTGGAACCCACGGAGATCTGTCTGGCTCTGTCTCACAAGGCTTGTGCCACCATGTCCCACTGTTTTCAGTTTTATTTTTCCAGACAGGGTCACTCTCTGTAGCCTTGGCTGTCCTAGAACTTGCTCTGTATGCCAGGCTGGCCTTGAACTCAGAGATCTGCCTGCCTCTGCTTCTAGGTGTGTGCCACCACTGCCTGGCATCTATTTTGTTTTTTTTTTTTTTTGGAGTCAAGGTATCACTGTGAAGAACATGTTGGCCTTGAACCTGTGGCAAACCTCTAGAGTGCTTGGGATTTAGCTTTGTTCCACACTGCTAAGAGTAAGATTAAAAGGAGTCCTTATGTTTTGAAGAGGCATTCTCTTACCTCCCAGTGGGCGGGGCCTGTAACAGACCCAAAGGCTGAAGGATAAGTAAGTATTTCTGCCCCGGCTTCAGCCAATTTCAGAGAAAGTTCAGGGAACCGCATGTCATAACAGATTGCTAGACCAACCTGAAATGAAAAACAACCCAATCATCTCCGTCCATTTTATAACATCTAGTACCTTCATTATCTTACTTTTTCAATATATTCCTGTTTCCTTTTCAAACGCCCACCTTGCCTGCTGGTGTGCTGACAGGTGGCTCAAGAGTTTGTCCAGGCATGGTAGAGTTGCTTTCCCGCATAGGCCCCTGACCTGGGATCTCTACATCACATAGATGTGTCTTCCTGTAACTGGCCACTACTAGTCCTAGAGTAAGAGATAAAGAGAAAATACTGAGTACAGCCACTCCAGAAGTCCAGCTTAGCTCTTCTCCCACAGAGTAATTTATAAGCTAAGAACAGAAGTACAAAACCCGCTAAAGCCAAACAGTTGAGAAAATAATGCTGAAGGATCTGAGTTGAAGGTAGAAAAGCCTGGAAAGAGGCAAGCTAAGATGTTATTAAGTCTCACCCTCGTTGTTCAGAAGCACATGACAATTGTAGATTTTCTGAGTCTGCTCCCAGTCTTGGCCACGCTCATGGAAACCACCCAAGGACAGCCAGATTCCACATTCCCTGGGGGGAGGGGACACTGACAACTCAAGGCTCCACCCCCTCTGTGTGGCAATAACAGGAACGCTGCCCCGTAGTGATTCTACTTCCCTCCCACCCGTGTACCTGGCAAGCTGGCTATATCGTCCCAAAAGGTCCCCATCCAGTGGCTCAGACAGTCGTAATGTCTCGGCAGGATTTCGTGCAATGAAGTCAAATGCCTCAGGCAGAAAAGCCAGGCAAGCACCCAGTCTGGCCGCCTCTCGAACCAGCTCAGCACATGTTTTAAAGTTCTCTTGCTTGTTTGGTGTTGATGTTACCTGGCACACAGCCACCAGGGGCAGCTCCCAGGAAGTTGATGAGGACACCGCCATGGCTCTGGGCCTGTGAATGGCACCGGTAGTGTTCTCAGATTTGCTAATATGGAGAAACCCAGAGGCTCAAGAGGGACTGGGCCAGAAACCTAGTTTTTTTTTTTTTTTTTCTTTTTGGGACAGGGTGTTTTGTAGTCCAGGCAGGTCTTGTTATTTAGCCGAGGATGACCTTAAACTCCTGATTGATCCTCCTCCTGTTTCCCAAGTGCTGAGATTACAGGTGTGTCCCACCATCCCTAGCGACTTCTTTCCATCCTTACAGAGCTTAATCCCAGAGCTACTGGAGTTCACTTATTAAACGTTTAGTGGGTGGCAGACACCTTTGTCTCCGACTATGCAGTTATAAACACGGATTGAGCAGCAATGTGGCAGGCAGAGAACATTAGGAAACATGTTACCTGGGCTGAGTACAAAGTACTGAGATTCGAGGTAATCGGTGTCCGGTACACAGAAGGGACAGGAGTTGTCGAGGCGGCCTGGTGATGAAGCCCAGCCTGAAGAAGGTGAGAAATCAGGACACCTAGCCCTCTTTCAAGCAGTAAGTTTCTAGAATTATCTGCTATTTCCAAGCCTGGCCCGTAATTTCCTCCCCCAAGACTTCAAAAACACCTTTTTTCTTTTCTTTTCCTTTCTTTTTTTTTTTTTTTACTATTAGTAGCTATGGAAAGAGATCATAAAATGGGAAAATGGGAGAGGAGACCATGATCCGTGCCTCAATACCTCAACTTCCAGTGATCTCACATTAAAACTGAAGCCCTTTTCCTCTGCCAAACGTTTCCGCAGTTCAAGTCATCTCATGGAACCTTCCTCGCTTCCCCAATTCTCTCTTCTGGGCTGTGCCACCTGCACAGTTTTATAGACTCAACACGTATCTTTCCCCTTACACCAGTATCTCAGAAGGAAAAGTCACTCTCCCTTGATCCCCACCATCTCGTGGTGGGAAGGGGGCACAGGACCAGATCCCAACCCTTGAGCCCGCCCTCTGATTAGCGCGTCCTTCCCCGCCTCTCCCTGGGGCAAGAATCTCTGTTGCCCAAGTTAAAGCATCGCAGGTGGAATTCACCGCAGCGGGCAGGGTTGGGGAGTAGGTCCTACATGAAGACACAGCCAAAACCATTCGCAGGGTCGATCTGAGGAGCTTCCTGGAGCCAGAAGGGCAGGGGCAAGTGGGTGGTAACTACCAGACCGGATGTGACGCAGTGAGAGTGCGCAGGCCGGAAAGCTTGCAGGTGGCGAAGATGGCGGACAGCGGCGGTCGTGTGAGCAAGAGCAGCGGGAGCAGCACGGGGAAGGGGGCGGTGTCGGCCGAACAGGTGAGGATCCGCGAGCGCCGAGGGCAACGGGGTCCACGTCGAGTTCGTGCAGGAAATAGGGTTGGTGGCTTTAGCCCCTCCCACGTTCTCCGTGGTCACACACAGGGGCCGGGGAGGGGGGGGGTCTTTGGAGGTGATCACGAACCCTCCTAGGGCATGAGAGGTGGGTATGTAGATGAGAGCCACGCCCGCGGGGTGGGAGGGCGAGTCGAGTGGGAAAGCTCTGAGGTGCGGGATCTGGGAGGGTGTCCTGGTCTTTAAGGTGATGGGTCATCGTTTTCCCCGTCTCCGAGATACCATAAAGAGGGTATGGGTTGGCGTGGCGTCTAGTAACCAGTCCCAGAGGGTATTAGTCAATTAATTGTTTAGTCTGTGACTCTAAAACCGCGTTCACCGTCGCCGCCACTCTGCAGAGCCACGTGACTCAGACTCGACCAGTGTAGTCTTCTTTAACTATTTTAACGAAGGAGTCTTCAGTAGATTGGCTTTGTGGTTTGGTTTGTTTGGTTGGTTGGTTTTTGGTTTTGGGGTGGAGGATGGAGGTTGTGACAGGGTCGATCTATGTAGGCTTGGCTTTTCTGAAATTCACTGTGTAGACCAAGCTGGCCTGGAACTCAGAGATCTGCTTTTCTCTGCCCCCGCCTCTCACATTCTGGGATTAAAGTCATGTGTCACTATGCCGGGCCAGGGTTGTTTGGTCTTTGAGACATGGTCTCACCAAGTAGCCCAGGCTGGCCTCGAACTCGCTCACTGTGTTCTCGGAGTGTAGATTGACTTTTCAGAAGAGACCAGAAACCCTTTTCTAATCCAAGTTTGCTTTTCCTACTCTACATAACATCGGGATACGTCTGACCAGAAAGGCCTTTGTGGTATGGAAACTGCCTTGTTAATTGTGGGACTAGTGTTTAATCGATATTAGAAGAAAAAAAATCACACAATTGAAATGAAAAGAATTGAAGTCAGGGGTTTAGCTTAGTGTGTCAAGTGGGAAAGCACTGAAGTGTAGGATATGGGAGGTGTTCAGGTCTCTGGGTTGGAGGCTCACGGGTTGGGGTATGTGTGTATTGAACAGTTATTTTAATCATAGATACATTTGTCAGTTAATTGTTCAACAGTCAGTACAGGCAGGTAAAGGTATTAGCATAAAGAGTTTAAAACCTGCCCTATGAAAGAGCATAATCTGTTGGGACAAGAAAAGGGGGGATTTTCATAATTCTACTGTGAGGCAGAAAATAAGTGCACTTCTGTTAGAAGTGCAGCGAAATTTTGAGGATGGAAGAGGTAACACCTCTGACATAGTGGAAGAAACAACAGAAACCTAATGCTTTCTGAGGGTCTGTCTTGTGTGAGGCTCTGCTGAACTTCTGATGTCAACCTTAGGCCTCCACATACACTCATACACATGGGCGGGCACCCATACACAGGTGTGCGTACACACATGTACACACACAAAATGGAAAAATAAGAAAAGAGTTCTTTCCGAAGGCCAGCAAGATGATTCGGGAGGTAAAGGCATTGTGATCTGTTTCATTCCTACGACCCACGTAAAGGTAGAAGGAAAAAAAACAACTCCTGACCTCCACATGTGTGCCATGATACACACACTTACACATATACATTATGTGTACACATATAATGATAAACTAAAAAAAAATAAAAAGTCTTGCCACAAAGTAGGTTGTGATATATGAGTCTGTAGTCCCTGTATTTGTGGGGAGAGGTAGAGGCAAGAGGATTAAGAGTTCAAGTTTGCTGTGGGATAATGCTCTTGTACACTGTAAAGATTTGTCACTTGAATTGATTTAATAAAATGCTGATTGGCCAGTAGCCAGGCAGGAAGTATAGGTGGGGGCGTCCAGACTAGGAGAATTCTGGGAATAGGAAGGATGGAGTCAGAAGTTGTCAGCCAGACACAGGAAGCAAGATGGGATTGTCACACTGAGAAAAGTTACCAAGCCACGTGAATAAACATAAATAAAATAGATAAGAATTATGGGTTAATTTAAGTGTAAGAGCTAGCTAGTAATAAGCCTGAGCTACTGGCCGAGCATTTATAAGTAATATTAAGCCTCTGAGTCAATTATTTGGGAAGTGGCTGCTGGGTATTTGGAGTTGCTGGTGGCACAGAAACTTCCATTTACACAAGTGTGTTACATGAGATTCTGTCTCAAAAAGATAAGAAAAATCCCTGTCACTTGATAGTCAAGGTTCCCTGTGTATTTTGGAGAGGATAAATCCTACTTAAACATAGCTTTATACCCCTTAGTCCCAAAACTCATGCCCTAACAATGCAAAATGTGATCATTCTGCCCCAAATTCCCCAGAGTCTTAATTTGTTTCAGTACTAACTCAAGATTCCAGAGTCATTTGTGCAGTGAAAAGCAGTTATCTCCTTCCAGCATGTAATGCAGAGGTAGGCAAAGGGTATACATTCCCATTCTAAGAGAAGTAAGCCAGGAGCGGGTAACAAGCTTTAAGTCTGATTCCAAGAGGGCAGGCATTGTCTTACAGTTCTGTAATAGTTTTTCTCCCCATGTGCCATTTGGAAACTCTGGGGCAGGGATTGGGCCTCTGAGATGTTGAGCAGCTCCACATCTATGGGTTTGCTGGGCTCAGACCATGCTTCATGCTCTTGGCCTAGAGGTACATACTGATGCCTGCAGCTTTCCCAGGCAGACAGTGTACACTGACGATTGCTGTACTATTGGGGAGCTGGTAGCTGCCTGGCCTTCGTTGGTGATTGTTCCAGCAAGGAGTCTCTGTGACAATTTCCATTTCTACATCAGGTTTCTGTCTGGACACCCCCACCTCATCCTGACAGTCCAGTTCATCTTTTGAGATTTTGGTAGAGGAAGCCATTTCTCCACAGCTCTTGCATTCTGCCTACCTGCAGAATTAACACCATGAGAGGCATGGACACTACCACAGGTTACTGCTAATGATGCTCTCTCCAGCTTCAGTACAGGCTGTACTCAAATAATTGGAGCGTGTGGGATGTGAGGAGCGGAAGCTAGGTAGACCAGGTGATGAATTTTCTGCTCTCAAGACCCTAACTTTTGGTTCTATGATTGGAGGGACAGCCCCCAAATCTCCAAAATGCCTGCTGACCTTTTTGCCATTGTATGATAAATAGCACTTGGCTTCCTCTGTCAGTTCTTTTCTTTTTTCTTTCCCCGAGACAGGATTTCTCTGTGTAGCCCTGGTTGCCCTGGAACTCTGTAGACCAGGCTGGCCTTGAACTCAGAGATCTGCCTGCCTCTGCCTCCTGAGTGCTGGGATCAAAGGCTTGCGCCACCACTGCCTGGCAATTCTAATTTCTTTAGAAAATGGTTGAGGACCCTCTTTAAAAAAAGAAAGAAAGAGGGTTGGGGATTTAGCTCAGTGGTAGAGCGCTTGCCTAGCAAGTGCAAGGCTCTGGGTTTAGTCCTCAACTCCAAAAAGGAAAAAATAAAAAAAGAAAGAAAGAAAAGCTTGTTACATTTATTTATTTTGTGTTTGTGGAGATACCACAGTGTTCAGAGGACAATTTTGGAGAACTGGTTCTCTCTTTCCACCTTGACAATCTGGAATCAAACTCAGGTAGCCAGGGTCGGCTGCAACTACCTTTACCAGCTGAACCATCTTGCTGGCCTGGCCACCTTCTTGAACTTGTTTCTACTTTGTACATCTAGGCTGTGAATTTTCTAAGCTTTTAGGCTTTTTTTTTAAAGACAAGCAGAACTCTGAATTCAAGGCCAGCCTTTCTGGAAAACCCTGTCTGGAAAAAAAATATTATTTTTATGTGTATGAATGTTTTGCCTGCATGCATGTCTGGTGCCCACAGAGGTCAGAAGTGGGTGTTGGATGCCTGAGACTGAAGTCACAGATGGTATGAACTGTCATGTGGGTGCTGGGAATGGAATCTGGGCTCTTTTGGGTGCCGCACGCTTGTGCTCTTAGCTGCTGAGCCGTCTTTCTTATTTTCTTTTAATTATGAAGTCTGTCTTTAAGCTGGGTGGTATGTTTTTAGAAACAACAGATTTGGGTCTTGTTTTTTGACCCAGTCATCTGTTTTCTCTTTCTCTCTCTCTCTCTCTCTCTCTCTCTCTCTCTCTCTCTCTCTCTCTCTCACTCTCTTTCTTGAGACAGGGTCTCACTGTGTAGCTCTGCCTGTCCTGGAACTCAACTGTGTACACTAGTCCTACCTTGAGCTCACAAAGATCTACCTGCCTCTGCCTCCCAAGTACTGTGGTTAAAGGCATTGGCCACCGTGTCAAGCTTTGGTCTTATCTTTTTGTTTTGTTCTGAAACAGAGTCTCTCCATGTATCCCTGGCTGTCCTTGAACTCGCTCTGTAGACCAGGCTGGCCTCGAACTCAGAGATTCACCTGCCTCTGCCTCCAAAGTGCTGGGACTAAAGCTGTGCACCACCACTGCCCTACTTGGAGTGTTAAGACTTTTTACATTAAGGTTTTTTAATTACTGTAATTTTGTTAAATGTGTTTCTGGTTGGTTGAACTATCGGTAGTTTTT